>NC_057803.1:14493168-14495066 GCF_018294505.1 Triticum aestivum
GCCGCCTCGCCCGACCCGAGCCGCCGCCGCTCCGGTCGCGCACCACCGAGCCCGCCAAGTCCGGCCGCCTCCTCCGACGAACCTCGAATGGCGCGCCGCCGGTGAACAGTGTTTTTCACCGAGATCCAGATTCGGTGAACAGTAACCCTAGGTTGATTTTTTTCCGCTAAGTCCTCGGATTCTCAGATCCATGTGCTCCTGTTCGTAGCCTCGTAACTTTGCACCCATAACTCTGATTCATGCATATAGCATACCAAAATGTTCATCTCAGAGAGTACATCATTTCATTCCATTGCATCATTTTAATTTGAGTTCATCTTGATTCCCAAAATGCTGTTAGAAGAGGGCTACTTGAGATAATTGTCAGATCTGCTGCTCCGTTTAGGTTTTTGCCATTTTTTCCATGATTATTGTGTGCATGCTATGCCCATGAGTTCTACATATGTTTTGTTAAGGGTTTTGTCATCTTTCCAGAGGTGCATCCCATGTATTTTTGTGATGTGTGTGGTGACTAGTGCAAGCTTGCAAAGTGAGGCACTCGGTAATTCTGTTTCAGGGATTTAGCAATTCCACTAAGTCCTTGATCTGTTTATCTCATGTTGCCATATGTTCAGGGATTTAGCTATTGTTCTTGCCATGTCTAGCTTGCATTTTGTGCCTTCTTGATAGATGTATGCTTAGTTTTCCATGACTTGCACCGTAGTGAGTGCATCAAGCTCGTAAACATGCCTACTTGAGATATATTTCAGCATGTGTCAGTTTTCACTAAGTCTGAAAACTGATTATGTTTTTGCGATGTTCACGTGCTTGTTAGTATATTTTCTGATCCCTTTTGGGTCAAGGTCACTAAGGGACTTTTGTTAAGCTCTTTGAGTAGCTCCATTCCATGCTTTACTTTGACATGTTCAGTTCCTGTAGCATATAGTTTTGTTGCTCCGAAGAGTGCTACCTGATCTGAAATTCCAGACAAGTGTTAATTTCACTAAGTCTGAGATCTGTTTGCCATATGCATTTTTGCCATGCTTGTTTGAACCTGTTAATGGATGAATTGGCCGTAGCTCAGTGCTAGACTTTTGTTAAGAATCTTGTATGCATCCCTGCCATGTATTTTGTCATCTTGTTTGGGTGATGTAGCATGTTCATCTCATTGCATTTAGATGGCTACTTGATGTAAATCGCAGACCGGTGTCATTTTTGAATCGCTTGCCATTTCCAAACCCTAACTCCGATTCCGGTGTTCTTTATATCGTTTTCAAGCGATTTCATCTCATCTTTCCAGTGGCATGCTTGGATTTCCAAGTTGAGGCCAGGTTCTTGCATTTCCTGTCATATCTTGCATTTTGCATCCTGCATCGCATCCCGCATAGCATATCATCATTGCATCATATTGTTTGAGTCTTGCACGTGGTTGATTGTGTCCTTGTTGCTTGTTTGTCTTGTTTGGATAGAGCCGGGAGACGAGTTCGCTAACAAGGAGCCCGTTGAGTTTGCTTTCGAGCATCCAGTCAACTCTAACAACTGTGCAGGCAAGATGATCATACCCTCGAAATCACTACTATCTTTGCTATGCTAGTTTGCTCGCTCTTTTTCTATGCCATTGCTACGATGCCTACCACTTGCTTTCAAGCCTCCCAAATTGCCATGTCAAACCTATAACCCACCATGTCCTAGAAAACCGTTGATTGGCTTTGTTACCGCTTTGCTCAGCCCCTCTTATAGCGTTGCTAGTTGCAGGTGAAGATTGGAGGCCCTTCCTTGTTGGAACATTTATTTACTTGTTGGGATATCATTATATTGCTATGTTATCTTAATGCATCTATATACTTGGTAAAGGGTGGAAGGCTCGGCCTCTCGTCTAGTGTTTTGTTCCACTCTTGCCGCCCTAGTTTCCGTCATAT
>NC_057803.1:14495079-14500290 GCF_018294505.1 Triticum aestivum
CACATTCGGGCGGTGTTGCTGGTCTTGTTTTAACCTGTTGAAGTGTCTTGAAGAACCGAGATACCGAGTCTGATCGGAACGTCTTGGGAGGAGGTCTATTCCTTCGTTGACCATGAGAGCTTGTCATGGGCTAAGTTGGGACTCCCCTGCAGGGATTTGAACTTTCGAAAGCCGTGCCCGCGGTTATGGGCAGATGGGAATTTGTTAATGTCCGGTTGTAGATAACTTGAACCTTAACTTAATTAAAATGAATCAACTGGGTGTGTTACCATGATGGCCTCTTCTCGGCGGAGTCCGGGAAGCGGACACGGTGTTGGAGTAATGTTTGCGCAGGTTGTTCTCTAGTTTCTCGCTCGCGCTTTGCCTCCTCTTCTCGCTCTCTTTTGCGAATAAGTTAGCCACCATATTTTTGCTAGTCGCTTGCTGCAGCTCCACATATTTACCTTGCCATACCTATAAGCTTAAATAGTCTTGATCGCGAGGGTGCGAGATTGCTGAGTCCCTGTGGCTCACAGATTACTATTACACCAGATGCAGGGCCTGATGATTCCGCTCTAGGTGACGCGCTTGAGCTCAAGTGGGAGTTCGACGAAGACTCTCAATGTTACTATGTTTCCTTTCCTGACGATCAGTAGTGGTGCCCAGTTGGGGGTGATCGGGACCGTTGTCGCTTGTTGGGTTATCTTTTATTTTGGCGCCATAGTCGGGCCATGAGTGTTTGGATGATATAATGTTATTTATGTACTTGATTGACGTGGCAAGTGTAAGCCAACTATGTTATCTCCCCTTTTATTATTTATATTAGATGGGATGTTGTGAAGATTGTCTAACTTGCGACATATGCCTTCAATGCGATTATGCCTCTAAGTCGTGCCTCGACACGTGGGAGATATAGTCGCATCGAGGGTGTTATAAGTTGGTAATCAGAGCCTTCCCCAACCTTAGGAGCCCCATTGCTTGATCATTTTAGCGGCCGAGTTGTGTATAGAAAAATGTTTTGAGTCATTTAGGAATTATATATCGGAGAGTTTAGGAATTCTTTTTACTTCCCAGTCTCCTCATCGCTCTGGTAAGGCATCCTGACGTAGAGTTTTGACTCTTCTCTTCTCAAATTTCACCAAAAAAAAATTTAGGATCACGCGGGTATCTTGGAATCGTTCCGATGGTTTTATGATGAGAACATTGTCTTGGTGCCTCCTGTCAGGGGTTTAGTGGAAGTGTCCCGGGGAGTTGAGCTCTGAGGTGTTGTCATCATAATTTTATCGTTGCAGTTCTGGAATACCTGAGTTTAGTACGCCGACATCGAAAATCTCTTTTATGCAGTTCGTTGGTGAGATAACCTCGACGCCACCCAGTACTAGGGCGGGAGTTCGGGAGTATCACCATAACTTGTATAACGGATGCTTTTCGAAGGTTGAGGTAGATGGTTTCCGAAGTTTTCTTGGTTATGCGTTGAAGGATGGATACAGCTAGATGTAGGATTTGCTAGTTTGGGTGAGATATTATGCTTCACCTGTATCCCCAACACCTGATTGCATAACCGGAAAGGTTTGGCAGTTTCATAGGTGGGAATTCTAGTAGCTCTAGTTCTTCTTCCACGGATATTTGGTTTGAGATTGGGATTTCTTACCGAGTATTCGTTCATGATCTGTACCTTGTTGATTTATTTCTCTACCTTAATTCTAAGTGGCTTCTCAATTTATGGATATGTGACCATTTCAAGAGGAATGCATTCGTTCATTTTGTTCGGATGTGAAGACTATATGTTGCAATTTTCATTCCGTTGGTTTCAGCTTCAATATTTGTCTATCATGTGCTAATGGGTGGTCAACCTCTTGAGGATGGCTCCTCCAACGCGCACAACTCTGAATCCTAATCTGCCGCCACCTCCACCTCCTCCGGAGGCATGGCAAGCTATGATGGCCGCAACCAATGCAAACACACAGTTGATCATGCAAATTCTTCAAGAGCGAAATCAAGGCAACCAAGGGAATCAAGGAAACAATCAGAATCACTTTGCTACACTCAACCAGTTCCTTGCTAACGGGCCAAAAACTTTCAGCAATTGTGTTGAGGCAACCGATGCTGACGATTGGCTAGTGGATCTGTGCAAGCATTTCGAGTGCAGTAACGTCAGGCCTGAGGAATTTGTCAAGTTCGCTTCCTTCCAACTCAAAGATCAAGCTCCAGAATGGTTCCAGCAGTACAAGGATTCCAGAGGTGGACGTGTTATCACTTGGGATGATTTCCGTCGAGATTTCCGAGCTCATCATATTCCCCAGAGCGTGGTTGAAAGCAAGCGTGAGGAATTCCGCAACCTGAAGCAAGGCTCTTTGTCTGTCTATGACTACAACAAGTTGTTCCAGAAGCTTGCCCGCTTTGCTAAGCAGGACGTCCCTGATGAGAAGAGCATGATATATCAGTTCAGGGGTGGTCTCAGAGAATAAATTCAACTCGCTCTTGTTCTCTTCGAGCCCTTGAGATACGATGAGTTCTACAACATGGCACTGAAGCAAGAGGCTGCTCAGTTGAGGTGTGATGCTTCCAAGAAGCGAGTCAGAGATGTTACTCCTTCTTCCTCTACTCAAGTGGCCAAGTAGCAGAAGTATTGGCTTCCTCCTCCTCTGTTCCGTTAGCCGTATCAGCAGAAGAGCAAAGGTGGCAGTGGATCTTCCCACCCACCCAACCCTGGCTTTCAGAACAAGACTTCGTCTCAAGCTCCAAGATCGAGTGCTCCGTACCACCGTCCGCTTTCAGAGGTCACGCGCAACAAGTGCCAACAGAGGGTCACTATGCCAACAAGTGTTTCAACCAGAGGCGTCTTCCTCCTCCTCCTCCTCCTGTCAGATCAGCAAGTACAGCTGTGGTCAAGCATAACCCCAAGCATGCCAAGGTCAACTTGATGAATGCAGCTCAGGCAGAGGATTCGTCAGATGTCATCATGGGTAACCTTCATGTTAATGATATTCCAGCTAAAGTTCTTTTTGACACTGGTGCATCACATTGCTTCATTTCCAAACCTTTTGCATCAAAGTATGAGTGCGATTATCAGTATCTGCAAAGTTCCTTGCAAATTGTGTCACCGGGCAAGCAGATGACAGCTAACACCTGCGTCCCGGAGGTTACTATCACCTTGGGTGACTACAAGTTCCTTCCTTCCCCAATTGTTCTTGGTAACTCGGATATTGATCTTATTCTTGGAATGGATTGGCTTTCTAAGCACAAGGCACATCTTGATTGTGCTGCCAGGCAGATTTAATTGACTCATTCGTTTGAGGATGTAATTGTCTTTGCCGCTCGTGATGATACCATCCGTCTGTTTTCTCTCAATGAGAAGGGTGAATTGGATGCCATCTCGCAAATTCCAGTCGTTTGCGAATATCAAGACGTCTTTCCAGAAGAGCTTCCAGGAATGCCTCCGCACCGGCCAGTTGAATTCGTTATTGATCTTGAGCCTGGCACGGAACCTGTGTGCAAACGTCCTTACAAGCTCGGACCTAAAGAGTTGAAGGAGCTAAAGAAGCAACTCGATATTAAAGAGAAAATGGGTCTCATCCGGCCTAGTTCTTCTCCGTGGGGTTGTGGTGTTCTTTTTGTGAAGAAGAAGGATGGAACAGACCGACTTTGTGTTGATTACCGTCCAGTGAACAATAAGACCATCAAGAACAAATAACCACTTCCCAACATCAATGAGCTGTTTGAACAACTTAAAGGTGCTCAATTATTCTCCAAGCTTGATCTCCGTATGGGTTATCATCAGATTCGAATCCGTGAGCAAGATATTCCCAAGACGGCTTTCAGGACAAGTTTTGGTTCATATGAATACACAGTCATGTCTTTTGGCCTTGCCAACACTCCTCCGACGTTCTCCCGCATGATGAACTTCATCTTCAACACCTACACCAATGACTTCGTTTTGGTCTATCTCGACGACATTCTGGTTTTCTCGAAAAACAAGGAAGATCATGCCAAGCACTTGCGTTTGGTACTCGATAAGCTCAGGGAACATCAGTTCTACGCCAAGTTCTCCAAGTGCGAATTTTGGCTCGATGAGGTTCTTTATCTTGGTCATATCATCTCTGCCAAGGGTATTGCCGTGAATCCTGAGAAGGTGTCTGCAGCTGTGAATTGGGAACCTCCTCAGAACATGAAGCAACTCCGTAGCTTCCTCGGTCTCACAAGTTATTGCCGGAGATTTGTTGAAAACTTTTCTAAGATCGCGAAGCCTCTCTCAAATCTTCTCCAGAAGCACGTCAAGTACGTTTGGTCTCCGGAGTGTGACATTGCTTTCAACACTTTGAAAGAGAAATTGATCACTGCTCCAGTTCTCACTCCACCTGATGAATCCAAGCCGTACGAGGTCTTTTGTGATGCCTCTCTCCAAGGTCTTGGCGCAGTTTTGATGCAAGAGAAGAAAGTTGTTGCTTATACATCTCGCCAATTGAAGCCTAATGAGAAAAACTACCCCACTCATGATCTCGAGTTGGCGGCAGTTGTGCATGCTCTTTTGACTTGGAGACATCTTCTATTAGGAAGAAAAGTGGACATTTTCACTGATCACAAGAGTCTCAAGTACATCTTCACTCAGCCTAATCTCAACCTCAGGCAAACTCAATGGGTCGAAATGATTCAACAGTATAATCCGAGTATCGAGTATACTCCAGGCAAGGCCAATGTGATTGCTGACGCATTGAGCAGGAAAGCTTACTCCAACAGTCTGATTCTTAAGCCTTATCAACCCGAGCTTTGTGAAGCTTTCCGCATACTTAATCTGCAAGTTGTTCCTCAAGGTTTCCTCGCCAACCTTCAAGTCTCTCCTACCTTGGAAGACCAGATTCGCCAAGCTCAGCTTCTTGATGCTATGGTGAAAAAGGTGAAGATTGGGATTGCCAAGAATCAACCCAAATACAAGTGCTACCGCCTTGATGACAAGGATACTCTCTTCTTCGAGGATCGTATTGTTGTACCCAAAGGTGACCTCCATAAAGTGATCATGAACGAGGCTCACAATTCTCTCCTCTCCATCCACCCTGGGAGCACAAAGATGTATCAGGACCTCAAGCAAGCTTATTGGTGGACTCGAATGAAGCGCGAGATTGCTCAATTCGTGAATGAATGTGATGTCTGCAGAAGAGTGAAGGCAGAACACCAAAGGCCAGCAGGTCTCCTCCAACCTCTTGCCATTCCAGAATGGAAGTTTGACCACATTGA
>NC_057803.1:14504185-14510472 GCF_018294505.1 Triticum aestivum
GCATCCCGCATAGCATATCATTATTGCAACATATTGTTTGAGTCTTGCACGTGGTTGATTGTGTCCTTTTTGCTTGTTTGTCTTGTTTGGTTAGAGCCGGGAGACGAGTTCACTAACGAGGAGCCCGTTGAGTTTGCTTTCGAGGATCCAGTCAACCCTGACAACTGTGCAGGCAAGATGATCATATCCTCGAAATCACTACTATCTTTGCTATGCTAGTTTGCTCGCTCTTTTGCTATGACATTGCTACGATGCCTACCACTTGCTTTCAAGCCTCCCAAATTGCCATGTCAAACCTCTAACCCACCATGTCCTAGCAAACCGTTGATTGGCTTTGTTACCGCTTTGCTCAGCCCCTCTTATAGCGTTTCTAGTTGTAGGTGAAGATTGGAGGCCGTTCCTTGTTGGAACATTTATTTACTTGTTGGGATATCATTATATTGCTATGTTATCTTAATGCATCTATATACTTTCTAAAGGGTGGAAGGCTCGGCCTCTCGCCTAGTGTTTTGTTCCACTCTTGCTCCCCTAGTTTCCGTCATATCGGTCTTATGTTCCCGGATTTTGCGTTCCTTACGCGGTTGGGTTATAATGGGAACCCCTTGATAGTTCACCTTGATTTAAGCTTTTCCAGCAATGCCCAACCTTGGTTTTACCATTTGCCACCTAGCCTCTTTTCCCTTGGGTTTCTGGAGCCCGAGGGTCATCTTATTTTAACCCCCCGGGCCAGTGCTCCTCTGAGTGTTGGTCCAAACTAGAGTCCTGTGCAGTGCCCCCTCGGGGAAACTCGAGGTTTGGTTTTAGTTGTATGGAGCGCTCATCTGAGTGTGCCCTGAGAAAGAGATATGTGCAGCTCCTATCGGGATTTGTCGGCACATTCGGGCGGTGTTGCTGGTCTTGTTTTAACCTGTCGAAGTGTCTTGAAGAACCGAGAGACCGAGTCTGATCAGAACGTCTTGGGAGGAGGTCTATTCCTTCGTTGGCCGTGAGAGCTTGTCATGGGCTAAGTTGGGACTCCCCTGCAGGGATTTGAACTTTTGAAAGCCGTGCCCGTGGTTATGGGCAGATGGGAATTTGTTAATGTCCGGTTGTAGATAACTTGAACCTTAACTTAATTAAAATGAATCAACTGGGTGTGTTACCGTGATGGCCTCTTCTCGGCGGAGTCCGGGAAGCGGACACGGTGTTGGAGTAATGTTTGCGCAGGTTGTTCTCTAGTTTCTCGCTCGCGCTTTGCCTCCTATTCTCGCTCTCTTTTGCGAATAAGTTAGCCACCATATTTTTGCTAGTCGCTTGCTGCAGCTCCACATATTTACCTTGCCATACCTATAAGCTTAAATAGTCTTGATCGCGAGGGTGCGAGATTGCTGAGTCCCTGTGGCTCATTTACACCAGATGCAGGGCCTGATGATTCCGCTCCAAGTGACGCGCTTGAGCTCAAGTGGGAGTTCGACGAAGACTCTCAACGTTACTATGTTTCCTTTCCTGATGATCAGTAGTGGTGCCCAGTTGGGGGTGATCGGGACCGTTGTCGCATGTTAGGTTATCTTTTATTTTGGCACCGTAGTCGGTCCATGAGTGTTTGGATGATATAATGTTATTTATGTACTTGATTGACGTGGCGAGTGTAAGCCAACTATGTTATCTCCCCTTTTATTATTTATATTACATGGGATGTTTTGAAGATTGTCTAACTTGCGACATATGCCTTCAATGCGATTATGGCTCTAAGTCGTGCCTCGACACGTGGGAGATATAGTCGCATCGAGGGTGTTATAAAGATGTATTTGGATTTGAAGGATATTTTCTGGTGGACCGGAATGAAGAAGGATGTTGCGGAGTATGTAGCAGTTTGTGATGTATGTCAGAGAGTAAAGGCAGAGCATCCGAAGCCAGCAGGATTGTTACAACCATTGCCGATACCCGAATGGAAGTGGGATAAGCTAGGCATGAATTTTATCACGGGATTGCCCAGGACTCGTTCAGGCTATGACTCGATTTGGGTTGTAGTTGATCGATTGACGAAAGTAGCTCATTTCATCCCAGTAAAGACCACTTACACCAGTGCTAAGTTGGCAAAGATATACATGACCAGGATCGTATGTCTGCATGGAGTTCCAAGGAGTATCGTATCAGATAGAGGAACCCAGTTTACCTCAAAGTTCTGGAAGCAGTTGCACGAAACTTTGGGAACCAGGCTAGAATTCAGTACAACTTTTCATCCATAGAGAGATGGACAGACTGAGAGAGTTAATCAGATCTTGGAGGATATGCTGAGAGCTTGTGCGCTAGATTATGGATCTAGTTGGGACGATAATTTTCCATATGCAGAGTTCTCTTAAAACAACAGTTACCAAACCAGTTTAAGGATGGCCCCTTTCGAAGCCTTGTACGGAAGAAGGTGCAGGACACCGTTGTCGTGGGACGAAGTTGGAGACCGCCAGTTGTTTGGACCGGACTTGATTAAAGAGTCTGAATAGAAGGTGAAGTTGATTCGTGATAGGCTCAAGATAGCCCAGTCCAAGCAGAAGAGTTATGCAGATTCTAGACGCAAGGAGACAGTTTATGAAGTTGGAGATAGAGCTTATCTTCGAGTATCTCCACTTCGGGGAACAAAGCGTTTTGGAGTTAAAGGGAAGTTAGCGCCACGATTTGTAGGACCATATCGAGTTTTGGAACGTATGGGAGAAGTTGCCTACAAGTTGGAATTGCCCGAAGGATTGTCAGGAGTTCATGATGTGTTCCACGTTTCTCAGTTAAAGAAGTGCCACGCGGAGATGGCTGACATACCTTTGAGAGACACAGTGCCATTGGAAACTATTCAGTTGGATAACGATTTGACCTACGAGGAGAAACCAATTAAGATCCTCGAGTTTGCCAGCCGAGTTACCCGCAGCAAGGTTATGAAGTTTTGCAAAGTTCAATGGAGCCACCACACAGAGGATGAAGCCACCTGGGAGCGAGAGGAAGATTTGCTCAAGGACCACCCTCACCTATTTTCTAGCCAACCCGAATCTCGAGGGCGAGATTCATCTTAAGGGGGTAGGTTTGTAACATCCCAAATTTTCAATTTGGAATGTTATACATTAGATCATCATTGCATATCATATTTTATTTTGCATTTTGGTTGATCCTAGAAATTCTACGCAACTTAATGACCCACAGAGAGAGTCGGGGATTTCGTTATTTTCATATTTGAGTTTTCTCAAATTTTGAGAATAGGATCATTTGATTTTATTTATTTTATCATCAATTATTTCTACTACTAAAATATGAGAGAGGGAATAAAAAGACTTTCACAAAATAAAGAAATATTGAGGATTTAATAATAAAATCAAATAAGATTTTTATTTCGGAGTTTTTCGGTGTTTTATTTGAATTTAGGAAAAAATGTGCGTTTTTCAAAGTTGCATTTAGGTCCCAAATAAATGTTCACCATGTGCGCCTTGATTTTAGAAGCCCGTGAAAATTTATTTTGAAATTTTTGGAGTCCGTTTAGTATTTCTTTTTATTTTTCTTCCGAGAGAAATATTATTATTTAAAAAAATGAACGGACCTACGGGCCGTGTCCGATTAGGACTCCGGCCCGAGGAGGCCTTTATAAGCCGGGGGAGGCCCAGCCCCAGCCCCAGCCAAACCCTAGCCACCGTGCCCCAGCCCCCGCGCCGCCGCCGCCTAGGTTCGCCGCCGCCTCGACTTCTGTGCCAACGTTTTTAAAATATATATATATATATATATAGATCGGTTTTCGTCGGTTTTTTTTAGATTCAGTTTTTTTAAATAGATCGATTTTTCCGGTTTATTTAAATAGCGAGTGTTCGTCCGTTCGTTCGTTCTAGCGAGCGTTCTTCGTGTTTCTTTTTCTCGGATTAAATCCACGATTTTTCTGATTGCGATTCCTGATCCGATTTTCGTTTTAGTATAACTTTTCGCTCGTTTATCGGAATTAGGCGATTCAAGCGCCTAGAGATTTGTCTCGAAACCCTCTATCCATTTAACCAACTTAAACAAGATTTTGCTACTGTAAATTTGCTTTAGATCTAGATTACAAGAACGAAGTTGTTTTCTTTCGCCGTTTGACTTTCGTTGCTTCGTTCGATTTGATTCTTTTTGCCAACCGGAGTTCTTAAGTTGAACCTTCTGGTTAGATATCTTATTTGAGTTTTACCCCTACATTAGGTGAGTACTTATTGTATGCTTGTTTTATTGCGATAGAATACCCGGAGTGCGCCGCTTGTTATTTCGAATCGCTAGGTTTCCCGGATCATCAGCAAGGCAAGTAACACTTTGATCATACCTTTTCTACTACCTAGTTTTATTGCATTAGATCAATCCTCACACATTGCATGATTAGGATCTAATTAAATTGTGGGATGGGAAGTAGATGAGGTAGTACCTATTACCTGTTATTACCAAACCTTTGGGAGTTACTTCTACGTTTGCTTGTTACGCCATGCTATGCTAGTAGACGTGGATTGGGTGAGTGATATCCATAACAGATGTGAGATTGTTAATTAATGGTTTATATAAGGTGGCAACTTAAACACACATCTGGGTGGATTGAGGCACGTGGGTATTCCAAGACTTGCCTGTTTTCTTTTGGACCGCCACATACTAGAAACTTCCGTGTGCAGCCACAAGCTATTATGGGCTCTAGCATAGTTGACTAAGTTGTGCGAACTCTTACAGTGGTAGACTAGCAGATGTAGGGGATGTAGGTGGTACGGTCTACCCGATCGTAAGGTGCTAGCGCTTCTGAAAGACTATGTCTCGGTCATCCGTCTTCTCAAAAACTATGTAGTGCGAGAAACCAAACGGAGGCAATCGAGTCTTGTGGGGAAAAGTGCGCAAACCTCTGCAGAGTGTAATAAACTAATCATGATTAGATGTGTCCCCGGTTATGGACATCTTGAGTATCTAGTACCTGGATTATCCTGTGAATCTCAACATGTTACTCTAAATTAATTTTGTTGGGTTATGTTTAAAGATGATGTTTAATTTGGATTCAGAATGCTGTTAACCATTCTCGATGTTTAACAACCACCATGATAGTTAAATAAATCTATTCCTTTGAAGTAGGGAAAATTTGGCTTTATGCAAAACTGTAACCATAGAGCTTTCCACCAGCCAAATATGCATATAGTATAGCTGTTTCATTCCATTACTCTCGATGTGTTACATTGCCAGCATATTCCATGTGCTGACCCGTTTCGGGCTGCAACGTTAATGTTGCAGACTTTTTAGACAATGATTAAGGAGTTTTAGGTCGTGGTTCTATACTCAGTGATGCCGTTGGAGTTGATGGACTCACTTATCTTCCAAGCCTTCCGCTGTTATCATTATTGGATGGCCTTAAGCCATATTTATTGTAATAAGTTCTCTATGGGGACACTCGATGTAATAAGTGTGTGAATGCTACTCTGTTATAAATCCTCCGAGTACTGTGTGGTGTCAGCATTACTGATCCAGGGATGACACCAGAGCACAGAGATCAGACTGTTTGAGGTCTGGTCGCTACACAATGGGATATCATGTGATCCACTTGATGTATGTTTTGGTGATCAACTTGCGAGTTCCGTGACCTCGTGAACTTATGCATAGCGTTTGGCACAAGTTTTCGTCTTGACTCTCCGGTAGAAACTTTGGGGCACTCTTTGAAGTTGTTTGTGTTGGTTGAATAGATGAATCTAAGATTGTGTGACGCATATCGTATAATCATACCCACGGATACTTGAGGTGACATTGGAGTATCTAGGTGACATTAGGATTTTGGTTGATTTGTGTCTTAAGGTGTTATTCTAGTACGAACTCTATGATAGATTGAACGGAAAGAATAGCTTCATGTTATTTTACTACGGACTCTTGAATAGATCGATCAAAAAGGATAACTTTGAGGTGGTTTCGTACCCTAAAATAATCTCTTCGTTTGTTCTCCGCTATTAGTGACTTTGGAGTGACTCTTTGTTGCATGTTGAGGGATATTTATATGATCCAGTTATGTTATTATTGTTGAGATGACTTGCACTAGTGAAAGTGTGAACCCTAGGCCTTGTTTCAACGCATTGCAATACCGTTTGTGCTCACTTTTATCATTAGTTACCTTGTTGTTTTTATATTTCCAGATTACAAAAACCTTTATCTACCATCCATATTGCACTTGTATCACCATCTCTTTGCTAAACTAGTGCACCTATACAATTTACCATTGTATTGGGTGCGTTGGGGACACAAGAGACTCTTTGTTATTTGGTTGCAGGGTTGTTTGTGAGAGACCATCTTCATCGTAC
>NC_057803.1:14886880-14889183 GCF_018294505.1 Triticum aestivum
CTGTCTCTGAATCCTCCTTTGAGGAGCTATCCGTAACCAGCGAGATATGCGCTTCGTCAGATAGCATAGTCTGCTCTGAAGACCTTGTTTTCACTCCAGAATTTGCCATCACCGTGTCAAATGGCTGATGCACACGAAGAGCAGTTGAATGTACTAACATTGTTGACAAAGGTAATATGTAACGAAAAAAAGGATGGCATTATATAATTTACATATAAGATGACTGGCTAAGCGGGATTGCATTGCAAAATTCACATATATGATGCCTAGCTAAACAAGATGGCGTTGCATCATTCACATAAACGATGAATAAACTAAACAGGTGGCATTCGCACAAAGGACGTCTAAACTAAGCAGATGGCATATTTGATGTATAAAGTAAGCAATGCAAGACACCATATGCATAATATAACCAACATCAGCATGCCAAGTTAGAGCGAAGACCTCAGGGGGTAAATAGGAGTTGTCTTCTCCTTCTGAATCCCCCTCAGAACAGATATCTTCCTCTCGATTACAATCCGAAATGCGTGGAGGGGGGCTTCCTTTGCGCCTACCATGGAGCGACGTCTGCATGAAATTTTATTGCCACGCAAGGCTCGTCTCTTTTTCTCTACATGTTCAGTTCCATTGTTTACAATAACTGTCATGCATAGGAATAAAACATAGTGAGATAATGTAAGGAGTGCATGCAGAAATCCATAGTGATGGTAGCAACCTATGGATAGCCCCAAAACCAATAATAGCAGGAAGATAATGGCTTCAGTTAAAAATACAGATAATGGCTTCTTTACTGTTTGTTCCCCACCCAACATGAAACTCATAGTAGACACCGGAGATTAACCAGATAGTAGATAGATACTATTGATAGCGGCCCCGATATGTACCCCACAACCATTTAAAAACTCAAGTTTGACCATTAGTTTGGAGATGACTCAGAGTCTAATCGGTGAACAGGACAATAAAGTAGCATGTAATATTAAGCGATGCATAACATAAGTAGACACGAAAGAGTGCGACCTCTCTTGCGGACCCGTGTAGTCCTCGAGGTCATCTGCTTGGTTGATGATGGTAATGCAGTTTTCATGGCTGCCAGCGGCGGGGAAGAAGATCTGAGGCGGTGAAAGACAGTCTGGAGGCCGGATCCCTGCTGTGCTGGACCCTTCTATCGTTGGAGCAGCAGAGCTGGGGTGGACGACGACGCATCAGGAGCGGGACAAACCACGCAAGGTTTTCTTTTACAACTAGCTGTAAGAGAAGTAATTCTGTAAGGGCTCAGTCGAATTGGAGGATTCCTACAATGCAGGGATAGGAAATAGACAGGAATAGGATAGGAATGCACGTGCAAAACAAAGAATTTAAAAACACAGGATTTCTGCCAATCTAGGTGTTTGATTCACCACAATTGGAAGATTACAGGAGGCAAAGAAGCATGGTGAGATTAAGTCAAACCACAAGAAAATGTACGGTTATAATGCTATTATGCTACTATCTCTTAGTCTTGTGCTTCATGAAAAGGAATTTGAAAAGGAGGATAAGTGAAAATTAAAATTCCTACATTTTTTCTTTCAAGGAGACACTAAAGGAACAAATCCATGTGCTTAGTGGACAATATATATATAACACGTAGAGTAAAAAAGAGATCCAACAAGTGTACAACCTCTTTGGCGAAGCCATCTCGATCTCAGCGTGATTGGGTTAGCCGGTGAGGATGCTCCGGCTGACTTTGCTGTCAGAGGAGGGGAAGAAGATCTTAGGCGTCTGGAGATGGAGCCCGATGTACTGCTCCGCTGTGATGGAGGGTTTCGTCGTTCAAGCAGCTCCGGTGAGTTGTACGAAGCCGAGGCTGAAGCAGGACAAGAGAGACAACGAACAACGTTAACCTGAGTAGAATTCTAATAGCATCTCCAATACATGACGTAAAATACATAACCACAAAGTTCTAGATGTAAATTACATCAGTCGCTCATCTCTGAACTTAACTGTCGAAACTGAACTTAACTGTCGAAACTGAACTTAACTGTCGAACTTGAACTTTACTGTCGAAACTGAATTTTGCTGTCGAAACTGAATTTTGTTGTCGAAACTAAATGCACTAGCAAGGTGAGGCTACACGTCGGTCGACTGATTTTTTCATCTCTGGTCAGTCGATTTTGCAGCCGTTGGATACGAAATCAAGGGCCTGCGGTTCATCTTCAACCTCCACCCCCCTGAGCCGCCAGCCACCACCGGCCAAACAGCAGCCCCCCGCCGCCCGCGGCCAGCGGTGCGCCGCCCCGCCCACCCCGAAAACACTCCCCACCGCC
>NC_057803.1:14889633-14891722 GCF_018294505.1 Triticum aestivum
CCCCCACCCCCTGAAAATCGACTGACCCAAAAGTCGATTCAGTCGCTGAAGTGTAGCTAAATCGGAGCAGCATCACAAGCAAGAGCAAGAGCGAGATCAGCAGTGCGAGCAAGAGGATACCAGGTAGGGGACCGAGAGCAAGAGCAGAGCAGCAGCGCAAGCGAGAGCTAAAGCAGCAGCAGCTCCTACTGATGTGGACGTCGCCGCCGAGGGAGCGACACCATGGAGGAAGTGGCCGGCAACGCCGCCGTGGATGGAGACGCGTCGTGTCGGCTTGGGACCGAGCGCCGGCAGCACCGTGAGATCAAATCAATAAGAAAATGTGGTGATTAGTGTACAACCTCTTTGGTGGCGCCAATTAGGCCGCAACTTCATCCGAGGAAACGGTGATGATGATGCTCTTCCGGTGGTGCATGTGAAGACGGCGGTGTGGGAATGGAGGTGGCGCGAAAGACGAGGGGAACATCGGGGCAGCTCCTTGGAAGTGGAGAACGGGGTGGCTGAACCGGCGGGACGATGAGATCGACGACGGATCCTCATCTGGTACGGTGGATGAGGGACGTCGAGGTGTTGCTATGGACAACGTCGTCGAGGAAGAGGCTCTGGCTGGGTGGCGGACGGAGCAGGGTGTGGGGTTTCGTCTCGGGTTTTCGCGGCCTCTGTGTACGAATGGCTGGGCGGATGGGATGGCAGTGGGAAGCCATGGCTTAGAGACGTGCTTGTCCGAAATGTGGGGTATGTTATGAAAGTACCCCCACCGATTTGAGGCGGTTCTTTTGGTTCAGGGGTACCACGGGCATTTCGCGTGTCGGGATTTCACAGGAGGTGGGAGTTTTCGCGCGCATTGCAATTTCGGAATAGCAAGGCGCAGGTTGAGAAGGAGGGAGTTGTCGGAGCACAACAAGACAAAGATATATCTTAAATATTTCGGGCTAACAAGGCGCGGGTTGAAATTTCCGGACAAGCCTAACGTGTACTGTACCAAATCAATGTGCACTACAAATGTCATTAAAAACTTTGAATTCATGTTATGTTCAATTAAAATATTTCGCTACGTGTATAATGCATGCAACCTACTACTCACATGAACATTTTAGTGCATTCCAAACGTATATACTACCGCTTCAATATGAACTAAATTTGAATTTGTTTCTCTATTTGAATAAGATCCACAGTAATTGTTGTTGTGAAGTCAAAGCATTTAAATTCGTTTCTCTGTTTTTATAAGATCTACAATCATCATTATTGTCAAGTTAAACCATCGTTTGTGTATTATCTTCACAACACACCACATGATTAGTCTCGAATTACATATGAACTATGTGTACTATATGAACTCGAACTAGATTTTTCGAATCCACTTTATTTTGATTTCAAATCACATTACATTTCTAGCTCTAGCTAGATCTTCATAATCTAAACCATGTCTCATATGTATAATGTGTTTATCACATTATGTATGGTGCCCCGCCCCCTACGCCTACAAGTATTTAGATGTGAGTTGCAAACACCACACATTACCACAAATTCAAATAAAATGTGAGAATGTTCGATATATAGTATTGTTTAGATTGTTCGATACATAGTTGTAAGCTGCAAACGCCACACATTATCACAAATTCAAATAAAATGTGAGATTGTTTGATGTATAGTATGGTTTAGATTGTTC
Source organism: Triticum aestivum (assembly GCF_018294505.1). Lineage (NCBI taxonomy): Eukaryota > Viridiplantae > Streptophyta > Magnoliopsida > Poales > Poaceae > Triticum > Triticum aestivum. Next base: position 14,891,303 of record NC_057803.1, read on the forward strand.
GGCATTTAGCTGTGAGTTGCAAACGCCATGCATTATCACATTATGGTATAACATGTGCACAGCACGTGTATCACCGCTATATTCATGCATGCAATGTTTAAAACACTATGATCTCCTATTCAAATATATGAATCCACTTTCATATCAAATTATGATCTTTGTTAGTCTCTTACACCCACACAATACTCTAACCTTTGTAGCTACCACTAACTTTCTCTCGTGCATGCACACGCCCTCCTCGCCCCCCCCCCCTCCCTCGGCATTCTATACACTGAGCACATTCATTTTTTTTCTTTAGGTCATTCTCCCAGAGTCTCCACAACTCCTTTCCAACACACACTGATTGATAAACCTCTCCAGCGATGCCTGCCTACAACATACACACACACCTTCAATCTCCTCCTTTATGTGTCCTTGCCT
>NC_057803.1:14891777-14892307 GCF_018294505.1 Triticum aestivum
GACACACACCGATCGATAAACCTCTCCAGCGATGCCTGCCTACAACATACACACACACCTTCAATCTCCTCCTTTATGTGTCCTTGCCTCGTGTCTCTCATACGGTCAGACACACGTGTAAACTCTCACCCCTCTTTTCATCGATCTCACAACCGCACACTCCTCCCCCTATCTAGCTAGTAGTTGGGCCTCTCGCACCACCTCCTAGCTCCATTCTCTCTGTCTATCCGTCTCGCTGGGCCTTATTTGCCTCTAACAAATGGACATATAGCGACCGATCTCTCGCTATACATTTAGCTAGCTACGTCCTTATTACTCGTTTTTACCCACACGTCAATCGATCTACCTCATTAGTTGTGTCTCTCCCTTCCTCCGACAAACAACAATTGATCTACCGATCTAGTTAGGTTTGCTTACCAAACACATGGTTCCCCTTCATCATCCATGGATGCGTCCCGATAGATCTATCACGCACAGGCACACACAGAAACACATCCCCACTCTTATTGATAACATTGCAGTTCCACCCT
>NC_057803.1:14892655-14907707 GCF_018294505.1 Triticum aestivum
CCCACACACACCGATACATCAAGTGCTCTAGTCATGTCTCCCTGCCACACACAAACTTGACATGTGCCCTCTAACGTTCTGGTAGGCCAGTCGCCCTATATCTTTGACTTGCACACACACAATTTCGATGGCTCTCTTCATCGATCTCGCACCCACACACTTGATCCTCTCTTCGACTCTATCGATAGCTATGACCCCTCCCTCTCTTCTCGTGGATTGCCAGACCCTCTATGTATGATATGGATAGGCCTCCATTTCACACACATTGCATGCAAAATTTTGTTTGAGATGTCATCGACACATATTCCCACAAATAATTCACGAAATCAAACCCCACGCCACCCCCACCCCCAAAACAAAAAACACTCACGAACGCAGTTTGTGTCTCTCACACACACCCACGTAGGTGGGGGACGTGCATGAAGAGAAGAGGTGCATGCACGTCGCACGTACTCCCGTCTCTTTCCCAACCACACCCGCGTGGGTACACGGTGGAGCTCATTTCTATATGAAAAGGGCAGCCCATGTGGTAATTTTGCACGTGTACTGGTTGTCCACTTGGTGGAGGGAGGATCGTCTACCACGGGTGAACAAACAAATTGCGACTTGACGTGTTATGTTTGTAAGTGCATCTAGTGCCACCCCTAGTTGGTTTTGGAGTATTGATGACAAACCTAGTTGAGGAACTTATGTGTTTGTGAGAATTGCAGGATAACACAGGTAGAAGTCCCTCATTGATTCGGTTTTCCTACCAGAGATGACCCCTAAAAATGTATGAAGACATTGAAGTCAAAGGTGGTATATGAAGATATTCACATTGAAGACTATGACAAGAGAAGACACCACATGAAGCCTATGGAGCTCGAAGACTTAGATCTTTCGTAGTTCTCCTTCTTTTGTGTTGAGTCATAGGAACCACCATACTGTTAAGTGGGGTCCAAGAGAACCAGTCAGAATGACTGAAGTGATGCCTAACCAAAACCTATGTCTTCGAGTGAAGACTATGAGAGCAAATCTTGTCCAGAGTCGGACAAGTCAGCTTTGCTTGCAGCCCAAGTAAAGTTGCCGTGTGAGTTTGAAATCTGACCGTTGGAACACGTGTCAGTTCCTTAGTGACCCAGGGTCATTTCGGACAAATCAGGTCGGGTTGCCAAGTGGCTATAAATAGCCCACCCCCTACAACCATAAACGGTTGGCTGCTCAGGTTGAGAGTACGGCTTTTGTCGTTTGAGAGCAACCCACCTCGAAGCCTTTGAGAAAGATTTCCTTGCGAGGATAAAGCCCTAACCACCCAGAGCCAAAGAGAATTGGGCATCACTTAAGTCTTCTTGTCTGTGTGATCTGAAGACTTATTACACTTGAGGACTGTGCATCCTCCAGCCGGTTAGGCGTCGCGTTCTGAGCATCCAAGAGACATTGTGGATTGCCGGTGAACGAAGTCTGTGAAGGTTTGGGAGTCTACCTTGAAGACTTACCAGAGTGATTGGGCGAGGTCTGTGTGACCTCAGCTAAAGGGGAATACGGTGAGGACTGGGTGTCCTAAGCTGCGTGTTCAGGAGTGGGTGTCCGGGACTGTGTGTCCTAAGGTTTAAATACCTAGCAGCCCCAACCAGACGTACAGTTGTCACAGCAACTGGAACTGGTCCAACAAATCATTGTCTTCAACGAGTCACTAGTTTCATCTTCCCTTCCCTTTACTTACTGTTACTCCTTGTGAAGTCATTGTATGTTTGCACTATCTTTTGTCTTCACTGAGTGACTGTGTGTTCTGTCTGGCTTCACAATATCTTCCTACCTGATCCTTACTACATTGCTGCTATTAGTCATTGTGCTTTCACTCTATTGAATACTTGACTATGGCTTGCCTAGTGTAGTCTACCTTCCGCTGCAGGGTATTAGGTTTATTTCTATCGTTTGTCTTCATAACTCCCAAGTCTTGAAGACTTTCATAAAAATCGCCTATTCACCCCCCTCTAGTCGATATAACGCACTTTCAATTGGTATCAGAGCAAGGTGCTCCCTTGTTCTGTGTGATTCGTTTTAACCACCTGTAGTTTTAGCTATGTCGACTGCAGGGATAATTAAAGTCTCCGCTGCGTGCCCCGTCTTCGATGGAACTGAATATCCCTACTGGAAGAATAAGATGCGCATGCATCTTGAAGCCATTGATGTCGACCTATGGTATGTCGTTGAAAACGGTGTTCCCAAGGCTGGAGAAGGTGTCACTGCTGCTGATGTCAAGAAATTTGTTCAACTGGACTCTACTGCCAAGAATATCATCTGTGGTCACCTGACCAAAGGACAGTATGGCCGTGTGAGTGCTTTGAAGACATCTAAGCTGGTCTGGGACTGGCTCTCCAAGGTCAATGAAGGCATCTCAACCCAGAGAGATCAGAGAATCAGTGTCCTTCGCAACCTCTTCAACCGCTTCAAGCGAAATGACAATGAGAATGTCCAGCACACATTTGATCGACTCACTGACATCACAAATGAGCTTCAAGCCCTCGGCGCTACTAAGATCACAAAACATGAAGTCGTCAAGACACTACTGAGATCACTTGATAGTTCGTTTGACATCCTAGCCCTGATGATTCAAGAACGTCCTGATTTCAAGACACTCGATCCATCTGACATACTTGAGAGGCTCAACACACATGAGTTTCAGCTTTCTGAGAAAAGAGATATCTACGGTCCAAACTATGGGCGAACTCGTGCCTTGAAGGCAAAAGCTGTCTCCTCATCTGAAGAAGAATCTGACAGCAGTTCCGATGATCACGAAGACATTGGAAGGGAACTTGCTATGCTTGTGAAGAATTTCCAAAAATTCACCAAGAAGAAAGGTTTCAGAAAGTCTTCCCGATCAAGCTCAAGGAATGATGAAGCTTCTGCTCATGACTACAAGAAGAAAACATGTCACAAGTGCAAGAAACTTGGACACTTCATCTCTGAGTGTCCACAGTGGGACAATGAGAACAAAAAGAAGAAGAAGAGCAAGGAATATGACTCTGACGACAAGAAGAAGAAGAAATACTCAAAGTCTTCTTCCAAGTCTTCCTCAAAGTCTTCATCACACAAGAAGAGCTCATCTGGCAAGGCACGTGCGTTTGTTGGCAAGGAAATGGATTCAGAGGAGGAGTCCGCTTCTGAAGAGGCGGAGGTGGAGTCTGAGGAGGAGTCCGATTCAGGCATCGCAAGTCTGGCTAAAGCATATGTTGCCAAGTCCATCTTCAATACTGAAGACAATGACCTCGTCATCGACACCTATGCAAATGACAAGGACTACTCCGCTTCTACCTACTGCTTCACGGCACGCGGTGCCAAGGTAAACACACGCACTACTCACTATCAAACATCTAGTGACGATGACTCTGATTGTGATTCAAAACCCAGCTACAAAACACTTGCTAAAATTGCAACTGAACAACAGAAAGCTATGGAACATATTCAAAAACTGTTAGACAGAAGCGATGATCTGTTAGGTGCTGAAATGACTCGATCTGAATCCTTAATTGAAGACATAAAAAATCTTCACATTAAGTATCAGGAACTTGAAAGTCGTCATGAAACTCTCTCAAAAACTCATGAAAAGCTTTCCTATGATTATCTTCAAAGGAAACAAGATCTTGAGAAATTGAGAGCGGTTCATGAAGATCTTCAAAAGGAAAACGAGTCACTTCGCGCCAAACAGATCAGTCCCGCTTAGGAAGGATTTGAACCACCATGTCTTAAATGCATTGAGTGTGATAATGCTACTTTTGTTGCTGAATGTTCTACTGCTACTACTGTTGCAATATCTTCAACTGTTGATGTGGTAACTAACCCCTCTGCTGAGGATACCACTGCTATTGTTGATGAGAATGCTAGGTTGAAGACATTGCTTGAAACAGGGATGTACAAAATTATTAAAGGGCATCAGACACTATGTGATGTCCTCAAAAAGCAGATACTGAACCGAAACCCGAGGAAAGAGGGTGTTGGGTTCGTAAGGAAAATGAATGCTGATGGCTGTTACTGGAAACCTGAGCAGTACCCCAAAACCATGTGGGTTGCTCCAAAGGAACCTTCAGCAGACCCATCCAATCTTTCTGGCTTCACTTGTGCTAACCCCATTATCATTGATGAATCCTTTGATGCAAACTATATACTGTTTAAGAATCAGAATAGTGAAGTGTTTGCCAGGTACATTGGTACTAACTGCAGGAATGGACCGCCTATGAAGAAGATCTGGGTTCCGAAAAGGTGTCTGGAGAATCTTCCTGTGAATGTCATCATGACACCTCACGTGAAGAAGACAAACCTCAGACCAAAGGCTTCATACGGTCCAAAGGCTTCATACAGACAGAGCACTCACCTGAGTCGCACTAACGCAAATGTTTTGCAGGGAAACCATACTCAGGCATATGAATATGAGAGCGGTTCATCAAACCGCCATGTTCATAAGACCAAGAACTATTCTGCTTATTCTTATGAGTACTATTGTCCGCCTGCAAGACTGTTTGCTAGGGCTCCAAAGCCAAAATTCTCAGATGCTGCACTTAGACTTATTGCTTCTCAGCCACCCTTGAAGATGTGGGTGGCTAAGAAAGATTAACTCTCTTTTGCAGGGAAAGGTCTCCAGCAGAAAACCAAAATCGTCTGACGCCATTGCTGGGTACCTTAAACATCTTGTAGGGCGCAAGATCAAATGCCCGAATGGTCTTACTATGTACTTCATTCCTGAATCGCTTGCTACTCTCCCTATTAGTCCTAATCTGGATCTAAGCTTTCATAACCCATTGGTTCGTCAAATGTTTTTGCTTCACAATGCTCTTGGTGAAGCCTATCCCCCTAACTGCATTGTAGGGTACGACACCAGTGTCTTCAGAATGGATTATTGATAGTGGGTGTACAAATCACATGACTGGCAAAAGAAGTCTTCTTATGGACTCAACCTTACGTCCATCCAACAAGAGCCACATCACATTTGCTGACACTGGTAAAAGTAAGGTATTGGGTCTAGGTAGAGTTGCAATCTCTGTCTCAATGCTTTGCGATTTGAACATGATCGTAATATTTGGAAAATATCGTTGCCTTGTACTAATGGAATCTGACAAGTCTCTAGTCTTTGAAGGGTATCGAAAAAAATGATCTGTACGTAGTAGATTTCTCAGCAGGACCACGGCTTGCCGTATGTCTTCGAGCAAAAGCTTCAGAATGCTGGCTCTGGCATCGGAGGCTTGGGCATGCTGGCATGAGGAACCTCCACACCCTGGCAAAGAAGAAGCATGTCATAGGCATCGAGGGCGTCAAGTTCAAGAAAGATCACTTATGCGGTGCCTGTGAAGCAGGGAAGATGACGAGGGCCAAACATCCCTCGAAGACAATCATGACCACTACTCGACCCTTCGAACTGCTTCACATGGATCTTTTCGGTACCACTCATTACTCAACTCTTACTACTATTGCTTGCCTCTATGGCTTCGTTATTGTTGATGATTATTCTAGATACACTTGGGTGCACATAATCCTTTACAAGACTGAAGTGCAGGATGTCTTCAGACGCTTCACAAATCGAGCTATGAACAATTATGGCGCCAAGATAAAGCACAACAGAAGTGACAATGGCACTAAATTCAAGAACACTGGCCTTGATACATATCTTGAGACCTTGGGCATCACACATGAATTCTCAGCCCCGTACACGCCACAGCAGAATGGCGTCGTCGAACGCAAGAATAGAACACTCATTGAGATGGCCAGAACGATGCTAGATGAATACAAGACCCCAAGAAAATTCTGGCCTGAAGCCATTGATACTACATGCCATACAATCAATCGTGTTTATCTTCACAAGCTTCTGAACAAGACATCTTATGAGCTCCTTACTAGCAAGAAGCCAAATGTCAGTTACTTCAGAGTATTTGGCTCAAGGTGCTGGATCAAGGACCCACATCACACCTCAAAGTTTGCACCAAAAGCACATGAGGGTTTTATGCTTGGATATGGAAAGGATTCACACTCCTACAGAGTCTTCAATCTCTTTCATTACAAAGTGGTTGAAATAGTGGATGTGCGGTTCGATGAGACCAACGGTTTACAAAGAGAGCAACTGCCAAATGTGCTAGATGAAGTTCCATCTAGTGAATCAATCAAGCTAATGGGAACTAGAGAAATTATACCTTCTGAAGCTCATCCTGAAGAAGAACTTATCATCTTAGCACCTGATCAACATGAAGACAATGCTCATCCTGAAGACAATGATCAGCAAGAGCAAAATCTTCGCCCTGTACATCCTCGCGTTGCCAATGAAGTGCCGATTGAAAGAATAATTGATAGCATCAATGCACCCGGTCCACTCACTCGTTCAAGGGCAACTCAGCTAGCAAATTTCTGTGGGCACTTCGCATTCGTCTCAATAACAGAACCCAAGAAAGTTGAAGAAGCCTTCATGGAACCTGAATGGATTCAAGCTATGCAAGAAGAGCTTCAACAGTTTGAGCTGAATAATGTATGGGAACTAGTTAAGCGTCCTGATCCACGGAAGCACAATATAATAGGCACCAAATGGATATATCGCAACAAGCAAGATGAGCATGGTCAAGTTGTCAGAAACAAAGCTCGTCTCGTTGCTCAAGGATATACTCAAGTGGAAGGCATTGACTTTGATGAAACATTTGCTCCTGTGGCTAGACTTGAAGCCATACGCATACTGCTGGCCTATGCAAATCATCATAAAATACTTCTATATCAAATGGATGTGAAGAGTGCTTTTCTCAATGGCAAGATTGAAGAAGAAGTGTATGTTGCACAACCGCTTGGCTTTGAAGATCCAAAACATCCTGACATGGTATACAAGCTCAACAAGGCACTGTATGGCCTCAAATAAGCTCCTCGGGCCTGGTATGACACACTCAAATACTTCCTGAAGAGCAAAGGCTTCATACCTGGTTCCCTAGACCCCACTCTCTTCACGAAGACATATGATGGTGAACTGTTTGTGTGCCAAATATATGTGGATGACATTATCTTCGGCTGCACCAATCAGAAGTACAATGAAGAGTTTGGATATATGATGCAAGAGCAATATCAGATGTCCATGATGGGGGAGCTGAAGTTCTTCCTCGGTCTTCAAAGACGACAACAACGCAACGGCATCTTCATATCCCAAGAGAAGTATCTCAAAGATTGCTTGAAGAAGTTCGGTATGCAAGACTGCAAAGGCTTCACAACACCAATGCCAGCCAAACATCATCTGGGTCCCGACGACAATGGTAAAGAGTTCGATCAAAAGGTATACCGATCCATGATTGGTTCTTTACTTTATCTATGTGCATCTAGGCCAGATATTATGCTTAGTGTTTGCATGTGTGCTTGATTTCAAGCGGCACCAAAGGAGTCGCATCACTTAGTTGTGAAGCGCATTCTTCGATATTTGGCTCACACCCCACCTCTAGGATTATGGTATCCAAAGAGCTCAGAGTTTGATCTGGTTGGATTCTCGGATGCTGATTATGCTGGTGGCAAATTTGATCGCAAGTCTACATCAGGCACATGTCACTTTCTGGGACGATCACTTGTATGTTGGTCTTCAAAGAAGCAGAACTGTGTATCACTCTCCACTGCTGAATCTGAATACATTGCTGCTGGATCTTACTACGCTCAGCTTCTGTGGATGAAGCAAACACTCAAGGACTATGGCATTCATCTGAAGCAAGTGCCACTTTACTGCGACAACGAAAGCGCCATCAAGATCGCCAACAACCTAGTTCAACACTCGAAGACAAAGCACATTGAAATTCTTCATCACTTTCTCAGAGATCATGTTGTGAAGGAAGATATTGATATCATACACGTCAACACTGAAGTGCAATTGGCAGATATCTTCACCAAGCCCTTGGATGAGAAGAGATTTTGCAAGTTATGGTGTGAGCTAAATATCCTGGAATCCTCAAATGTCAGGTGATCAAGCACACATCCTAACCCTAATGCATATTGATGACTTAGATGTGCAACACACGAAGTAAAGTATATCTTCAATCAATGAAGACATACATTCTAAGTGTGAATACATTAATGTGGAATTTGACTTCAGAGCACCACGATAATTGTGCGCCGTGTCTGGGTCTAATACTTCCTATACGGTGGGTAACGCCACCACCAAAGGTTCTATTTTGAAGTGTTTCACTCATGGTGTTACCTTGCAATGTCTTCATATTTGGTTTGGCTTCGATCTCAACATATCTTCATGATTATCTTCACTATGTTGATTATATATATATATATATATATATATATATATATATATATATATATATATATATATATATATATTAGTGTTCTGTCCTCTACAGCATTCACTTATAGCTATGTCTTCATTGTTGAATCTTTTGAACTAAGTGAATGTGATCGGACCCTAACCTCTCTATGCTTTCTATCTCAAATTCTATCTCTCCGAATCATATGCATTCTATTGAAACTGTCGAATGTCTTCTCTGCGTCCTTGTCAGCAGAAGATACAGAGACAACCATTAAGTCCGTTTTCAATGCTCATTCCTCCACATGAAACCCAGAGAAGTAGGAACGACCACCCGACAATCAAGGCATGCGTGGGACATGGAACAAACCCCAAAATTCCGCATAATGGCCACGTGTTCCTCGGATGCGAATCGCCAGGGGAACCTGTGTAATAGCGCAGTGCCGCCCATGTACCTATAAATACACACTTCATAGCGGTCATTATCTCTTCTTCCACTCTCGCACGAACCCTAGCGCCACCGCTAGCCCTCGACGACGCCGACGACGAAGCGCTTCGCTGCCGCAACCTCTCCGACGCCGTCTTCACGCCGACCGCGGACATCGTCCTCTCCGCCGTCGCCGTAGGTGTCCTCCGTTGCCAAGTTAGGGCACGGAAGATCGAACTGCTCGGCCTCATCTTCCACTTCGTCTAGCACTTCTTAGTGTGGTAAATAAAACTTCCTTTTTACAGCACCGTTGATCCTATGGATTTGTCACTTTCTACCACAAGCAGTTTCTATTCACACAAGTTAGATCTCTCTCATACTGCATCTCATAACATGCCTAGTATATTCACTTATGCTTTACAAAGTAGTTAGATTCCTCACTTGTACTGATCTATGGATTCATACAAATCTGGAACCAACTCCTTATCTATGAGTGAATGTCTTCGCACGATGAGGTCAATGTCTTCTAAACTGATTTATCTTCAAAATCTTCTGAGAATGCATATGACCTCTTCCCCTTCCCTCGCACCTTAATACTGTCACAGGTACATGTCCGTGGGAGAATCCTTTGGTTCTCATAGTCTGCATTCATTTGCAGAATTCTTACAGCATCACATTAATTCTCCCGAAGCCAGTTCATGTTGGTCCAGCAAGCGAAAACCTTTGAAGCCTTTGAATGTGTTGAAGCCTTTCAAGTTAAAGTTTATGGCTTCAGAGAAAGCAGTAAGGAAGGGTGGCAGAAAGCGTTGTGGAGAAACATCCAGAGATCTGCCAGATGAACTCTCAGAACTGTACAAGACAGATCCTGAAGAGGATTACAATCAGCGCAAGACCCGAATCCAATGGATTCGAAGATATTGGGCAGAACAATGGTTCAAATACCGATTTGTAACCCAGGAATATGCTGAGAAAAATGCCATCAAGAGACCATGGGGAGACATCCTATACAAGAATCTTCTACCCAGGTCCAGAGATGAAGCCATTGCACAAGGCTTCTATCCCTGCATGGTCCGTGGGCCACAGCCTATTGACGCACACCCATCGTCACTACTATGGTGTCGTGATGACAATCTGTTCAAGCGCAACTTCCAGTTTGCCCAGAACTCAGCGAAGCAGAACAAGTAGACTTTGGGGGTAGACTTCAACCCTGGTCCCTCAGCACCAAGGGCAGATGGCACACGACATGCAGAACCCAATGTCATCGGTCCTTTCTACAACCTTGAAGGCCTCATCACCCGCATCTTAGTTCAAGGGACTGCAGTGAATGTGCCTGCAGCTGACGTTGAATCAGATGAAGCGCCTGCAGCACCGAAGACAAAGAAGCTGAAGAAGCCTAAAGCTTCAAAGCCTGCCCCTTCACCAAAAATCTCATGGGCGAAGCCACTGGCAACTGCACCTCTTGAAGACAGTGTGCAGTCCGAAGACTTATCTCGCATCTCCAAGCCCCAGAAGGTCAAGATGCCTCTGCCTCACACCAGACAAGAGCTAACTGCTGCTGCCATTCTATGCAATGACGACATTGATCCGTCAAGTGATGAAGATCTAGCAGATGACGCTCTTGAGCAACTCATCAAGCGCAAAGAATAAGCAGAAATCTTCAATGATCTGCCTCTCTTTGATGTGACCATCATCCACAACTTCATTGACGAGTGGTTTGACACGCCAAACATCAGCTTTGAAGATCTGCAGCTACCAATTGGCCTCAGTGTCGCCTTCCAAGGCGCCATTGCTTCAGAACTCGCTATTGCCCAGCGCATTGTTGAACTGAAGCAAAAGATTGACTATGAAAAGGCTCAGTTCAAGAAGCATATGGCCAAGCTCAGCGTGCAGGAAGTGAAGAACTTCAAGAGTATGATGCACGAGCTCAAGGAAGCCTTTGTAAAGAAACGTGCAGAAGCTCAGGGTTCGCGTGAGCGCATGAAGACTCTGGCTGACAGATGTGTGCAAGCCTACAATGAGGCTGAGAAGCGCAAGGCCCTTGGGCGTCCTGGCATCGACCCCAGGATGGCCGCAAAGAAGAAGAAGAAGCCTGCTACGGCTGAACCTGACGCACCAAGGCAGGAGGCAGTTCCGATTGTCTTCCCAACTAGACTGACTGGCTCGAAGCCAAAAAGTCGGTCAACCGCTTCAGAGCTCAAGAAGACAAGGACTGCTGAGGCTGAAGCCAGGAAGAGGAAACATTCTGAAGCCTCTCCAACTGCCCCCTCCAAGAAGAAGAGGAAGACCAAGAAAGATCGGGCTGCTCCCACAGAGCCCTTGATAGTTGAACCCATTTCTATGGTCTATCCTAAAGCTGAACGCCAACTAACTATCCATGAGCCTGCTTCCACAGAGGCTCATGAAGCTGAAGACTTTCCAGCAGCTGATCCCATCGCTGCTGAAGACATTGGTCAACATGACAATGTAGAAGATGGTGCAGTCCTTCCTCAGCTTGAAAACAGCGAACTCATCAGCATTGGTCGTCCACTGACGCCAATTGCACAGGATGCTTCATGGGCAGATCGCCCACAAGAGGAAGAAGACTATGAGGCCCAGCCCACTCCAACTCCACAGGCGTCGCCCGCATTGCGCAGGCTTTGCAAAGGTCCAAGGCCTCAAATCTCTGTTGAAGATAATCCGTCTGCATCAGTCGCGGAAGAAGAAGTCCCACAAGTCCCCCTGTCCCACCAAGAAGCAGTTCTCAAGGAGAAAGTGCTTATGACCGACCCTCCAGCTCGTCAAGTGGAGGATGAACATCTTGAGGCTTCCACAACCACCAATGAAGCTAATGTGGAGCCCTCCCCAATGGAAGAAGAAGACAGCGAAGCCACTAATCCCGTCACTTCTGTTCCTGAGTCTGCTGCCGGTCCCCAGTTCGACTATCATGTTAAGCACAGGCCTCAGGTACAGAAGCCAATCCCAAGATTGCCAAGGTTCCCAGGTCCTGCATCAGCACCTGGCTCCTTCAATATCAATGGCTTCAGGGCAGACAACACATTCTTCGATAGCTCCAGGAACCCCAACTCAAGGGAAAGGATATCATCTGATCGGTTCTGGAGCTATCCTCAGCGAATCTATTACTCATGCATTCTTTACAACCAAGGTCGCATCTTCCCACACAAGCGCCTTGACATTGAAGCCATAGCTGGTCTGCCCTGTCTGGAAGAAGTTGTGGATTGCTTCAAGGAAGTTGGACTGCTGCCGTTCGTTACTGACCAAGAGCATTGGAATGAAGAGCTGCTGCTCCAATTCTATGCCACACTTCACATCCGCGGGTATAGCAGAGATCCGAAGACTTGGGTCCTGGAGTGGAACGTTCATCACGAAGCCAATGCATTTGACATCATTGAGCTCACTGGTTTGCCCACTCCTGGCGATATCTACGAGCATGGCTGTCAGCTGCATAGTGAAGCTATTGAGAGCATCTTTAAGAGGCCGGAACCTGATATGAGTCAGATGCTCAGCATGATGAAGCCATTGCCCCAAGATGCTGCTTATCCAACAGAGTTCTTCGTTGAAGACCTTGAGTATCTGCCAAGAACCATCTATCACATCATCAGGCGAACTCTCTGGCCCATCAAAGGGCACTCTCCAAATGCCAAGCTTGAGGGTGCAATGAAGACTTTGGTCTTCTATATTCTTCATGGAAAACGCTTCAATGCACAGGACTTATTCATCCGCCAACTTGCTGGATCAGGCTCTGATCTGTTTGGCTTGAAATTCTACGCCCCATGGGTAATGCGACTAATTAAACTTCACTCCGATGTCTCATATCAGCCATCTGCTCGCAATCATAGGATTTTTCTGCCTGATGTGGATATCTCTACTGAAGCCATCTATCCTGAGCCTGCAAAGGAACCTCTAAGTCTTCAGAATGCAGAGCATCAGAGTTTCTCACAGAACATTGAAGGAGTTGAAGCAGTCACTCGGGTGTATCCTTTGGTTGGCACTACACGTGCACCACACCCTGCGTCTACTGAAGCCACTGATAGTACAACTGCTCCAAGACCCAAGACGCGCACTTGTGTTCTCAACGACCGAGAGCTTCTTGTGGCTCTTCATCAGAAACAGGATAGGCATCATGACTGGCTGAAGCGTCAGATGAAAAGCCTCTTGGTGGATGTTAATCGCATTCGCAACACCAAGAATGCTTTCGTTGCCCATGAAACCTGTCGCCGCACATGGAAAGGGCTCACGATGATGTGTTCTGAAGCTGATCTTCAAGAGGATGGCTTCACTGAGCGATTCAAGTTTGACTGCACACCTCCTCGAAGGGTTGTGCTGCGAGGAACTCCATCCCTTGAAGACTCTGAGTTCTCTTCCTCTGCTGCAACTGTGACTGCCAGAGTTATCGAGGATGAAGATGATGCTACTTCACCGACACCTCCTTCAGCACTTCAACTCTGCTCCAAGCTCTTCAGCACCGCCAAACACCACCAACGACCCTGCTGCTTCACCTACTCCTCATGGGAACGAGTAGATGCTCTATGTCTTCAAACCTTTTTGGTCCTCGCTGACAAAGGGGGAGAAGCATATGAGGTTGATAGTCTTCGAGCGGGTCCATATGGGCGGGTGCTTTATATTTTGCTTCGTGCTTACAACTCTCGTTTTGCTACATTTTGTTCTTTGAGTTGTAACACTTAAACTCGATGGTCGTCTGCTACTTATCTGCCACTTTGTTTTGCGATGATAAATTCCGCATGTGCGATGATAAATTCCGCACTTAGATCATTCTGCAGACGTCCATTTTCCATTATGCATTGTCATTATCTTCATATACTTTCACATGCATAGTGGATTGTCATCATAAGTTGAAGTGGATCTCCACAAGTACAACCTGCCATGTGCATTTGCATTCCAAAAGCAAATTACTTATATGCACATCTTCAGGGGGAGCCCTTGCAACTTATGAAGACAATTCCTTATCCTTTACAATTTCACAGATTATATTCCCCGTTGAAAACTTCAACTAGTTTGTCATCAATCACCAAAAAGGGGGATATTGTAAGTGCATCTAGTGCCACCCCTAGTTGGTTTTGGAGTATTGACGACAAACCTAGTTGAGGGACTAATGTGTTTGTGAGAATTGCAGGATAACACAGGTAGAAGTCCCTCATTGATTCGGTTTTCCTACCAGAGATGACCCCTAAAAATGTATGAAGACATTGAAGTCAAAGGTGGTATATGAAGATATTCACATTGAAGACTATGACAAGAGAAGACACCACATGAAGCCTATGGAGCTCGAAGACTTAGATCTTTCGTAGTTCTCCTTCTTTTGTGTTGAGTCATAGGAACCACTGTACTGTTAAGTGGGGTCCAAGAGAACCAGTCAGAATGACTGAAGTGATGCCTAACCAAAACCTATGTCTTCGAGTGAAGACTATGAGAGCGAATCTTGTCCAGAGTCGGACAAGTCAGCTTTGCTTGCAGCCCAAGTAAAGTTGTCGTGTGAGTTTGAAATCTGACTGTTGGAACACGTGTCAGTTCCTTAGTGACCCAGGTTCATTTCGGACAAATCAGGTCGGGTTGCCAAGTGGCTATAAATAGCCCACCCCCTACAACCATAAACGGTTGGCTGCTCAGATTGAGAGTACGGCTTTTGTCGTTTGAGAGCAACCCACCTCGAAGCCTTTGAGAAAGATTTCCTTGCGAGGATAAAGCCCTAACCACCCAGAGCCAAAGAGAATTGGGCATCACTTAAGTCTTCTTGTCTGTGTGATCTGAAGACTTATTACACTTGAGGACTGTGCATCCTCCAGCCGGTTAGGCATCGCGTTCTGAGCATCCAAGAGACATTGTGGATTGCCGGTGAACAAAGTCTGTGAAGGTTTGGGAGTCTACCTTGAAGACTTACCAGAGTGATTGGGCGAGGTCTGTGTGACCTTAGCTCAAGGGGAATACGGTGAGGACTGGGTGTCCTGAGCTGCGTGTTCAGGACTGGGCGTCCGGGACTGTGTGTCCTAAGGTTTAAATACCTAGCCGCCCCAACCAGACGTATAGTTGTCACAGAAACTGGAACTGGTCCAACAAATCATTGTCTTCAATGAGTCACTGGTTTCATCTTCCCTTCCCTTTACTTACTGTTACTCCTTGTGAAGTCATTGTATGTTTGCACTATCTTTTGTCTTCACTGAGTGACTGCGTGTTCTGTCTGGCTTCACAATATCTTCCTACCTGATCCTTACTACATTGCTGCTATTAGTCATTGTGCTTTCACTCTATTGAATACTTGACTATGGCTTGCCTAGTGTAGTCTACCTTCCGCTGCAGGGTATTAGGTTTATTTCTATCGTTTGTCTTCATAACTCCCACATTTTGAAGACTTTCATAAAAATCGCCTATTCACCCCC
>NC_057803.1:14907778-14925039 GCF_018294505.1 Triticum aestivum
TCGATATGATGCACTTTCAATTGGTATCAGAGCAAGGTGCTCCCTTGTTCTGTGTGATTTGGTTTAACCACCTGTAGTTTTAGCTATGTCGACTGCAGGGATAATTAAAGTCTCCGCTTCGTGCCCCGTCTTCGATGGAACTGAATATCCCTACTGGAAGAATAAGATGCGCATGCATCTTGAAGCCATTGATGTCGACCTATGGTATGTTGTCGAAAACGGTGTTCCCAAGGCTGGAGAAGGTGTCACTGCTGCTGATGTCAAGAAATTTGTTCAACTGGACTCTACTGCCAAGAATATCATCTGTGGTCACCTGACCAAAGGACAGTATGGCCGTGTGAGTGCTTTGAAGACATCTAAGCTGGTCTGGGACTGGCTCTCCAAGGTCAATGAAGGCATCTCAACCCAGAGAGATCAGAGAATCAGTGTCCTTCGCAACCTCTTCAACCGCTTCAAGTGAAACGACAATGAGAATGTCCAGCACACATTTGACCGACTCACTGACATCACAAATGAGCTTCAAGCCCTCGGCGCTACTGAGATCACAAAACATGAAGTCATCAAGACACTACTGAGATCACTTGATAGTTCGTTTGACATCCTAGCCCTGATGATTCAAGAACGTCCTGATTTCAAGACACTCGATCCATCTGACATACTTGAGAGGCTCAACACACATGAGTTTCAGCTTTCTGAGAAAAGAGATATCTACGGTCCAAACTATGGGCGAACTCGTGCCTTGAAGGCAAAAGCTGTCTCCTCATCTGAAGAAGAATCTGACAGCAGTTCTGATGATCCCGAAGACATTGGAAGGGAACTTGCTATGCTTGTGAAGAAGTTCCAAAAATTCACCAAGAAGAAAGGTTTCAGAAAGTCTTCCCAATCAAGCTCAAGGAATGATGAAGCTTCTGCTCATGACTACAAGAAGAAAACATGTCACAAGTGCAAGAAACTTGGCCACTTCATCTCTGAGTGTCCACAGTGGGACAATGAGAACAAAAAGAAGAAGAAGAGCAAGGAATATGACTCTAACGACAAGAAGAAGAAGAAATACTCAAAGTCTTCTTCCAAGTCTTCCTCAAAGTCTTCATCACACAAGAAGAGCTCATCTGGCAAGGCACGTGCGTTGGTTGGCAAGGAAATGGATTCAGAGGAGGAGTCCGCTTCTGAAGAGGCGGAGGTGGAGTCTGAGGAGGAGTCTGATTCAGGCGTCGCAAGTCTGGCTAAAGCATACGTTGCCAAGTCCATCTTCAATACTGAAGACAATGACCTCGTCACCGACACCTATGCAAATGACAAGGACTACTCCGCTTCTACCTACTGCTTCACGGACGTGGTGCCAAGGTAAACACACGCACTACTCACTATCAAACATCTAGTGACGATGACTCTGATTGTGATTCAAAACCCAGCTACAAAACACTTGCTAAAATTGCAACTGAACAATAGAAAGCTATGGAACATATTCAAAAACTGTTAGACAGAAGCGATGATCTGTTAGGTGCTGAAATGACTCGATCTGAATCCTTAATTGAAGACATAAAAAATCTTCACATTAAGTATCAGGAACTTGAAAGTCGTCATGAAACTCTCTCAAAAACTCATGAAAAGCTTTCCTATGATTATCTTCAAATGAAACAAGATCTTGAGAAATTGAGAGCGGCTCATGAAGATCTTCAAAAGGAAAACGAGTCACTTCGTGCCAAACAGATCAGTCCCGCTTAGGAAGGATTTGAACCACCATGTCTTAAATGCATTGAGTGTGATAATGCTACTTCTGTTGCTGAATGTTCTACTGCTACTATTGTTGCAATATCTTCAACTGTTGATGTGGTAACTAACCCCTCTGCCGAGGATACCACTGCTATTGCTGATGAGAATGCTAGGTTGAAGACATTGCTTGAAACAGGGATGTACAAAAGTCTTAAAGGGCATCAGACACTATGTGATGTCCTCAAAAAGCAGATACTGAACCGAAACCCGAGGAAAGAGGGTGTTGGGTTCGTAAGGAAAATGAATGCTGATGGCTGTTACTGGAAACCTGAGTAGTACCCCAAAACCATGTGGGTTGCTGCAAAGGAACCTTCAGCAGACCCATCCAATATATCTGGCTTCACTTGTGCTAACCCCATTATCATTGATGAATCCTTTGATGCAAACTATATACTGTTTAAGAATCAGAATGGTGAAGTGTTTGCCAGGTACATTGGTACTAACTGCAGGAATGGACCGCCTATGAAGAAGATCTGGGTTCTGAAAAGGTGTCTGGAGAATCTTCCTGTGAATGTCATCATGACACCTCACGTGAAGAAGACAAACCTCAGACCAAAGGCTTCATACGGTCCAAAGGCTTCATACAGACAGAGCACTCACCTGAGTCGCACTAACGCAAATGTTTTGCAGGGAAACCATACTCAGGCATATGAATATGAGAGCGGTTCATCAAACCGCCATGTTCATAAGACCAAGAACTATTCTGCTTATTCTTATGAGTACTATTGTCCGTCTGCAAGACTGTTTGCTAGGGCTCCAAAGCCAAAATTCTCAGATGTTGCACTTAGACTTATTGCTTCTCAGCCACCCTTGAAGATGTGGGTGGCTAAGAAAGCTTAACTCTCTTTTGCAGGGAAAGGTCTCCAGCAGAAAACCAAAATCGTCTGACGCCATTGCTGGGTACCTTAAACATCTTGTAGGGCGCAAGATCAAATGCCCGAATGGTCTTACTATGTACTTCATTCCTGAATCGCTTGCTACTCTCCCTATTAGTCCTAATCTGGATCTAAGCTTTCATAACCCATTGGTTCGTCAAATGTTTTTGCTTCACAATGCTCTTCGTGAAGCCTATCCCCCTAACTGCACTGTAGGGTACGACACTAGCGTCTTCAGAATGGATTATTGATAGTGGGTGTACAAATCACATCACTGGCAAAAGAAGTCTTCTTATGGACTCAACCTTACGTCCATCCAACAAGAGCCACATCACATTTGCTAACACTGGTAAAAGTAAGGTATTGGGTCTAGGTAGAGTTGCCATCTCTGTCTCAATGCTTTGCGATTTGAACATGATCGTAATATTTGGAAAATATCGTTGCCTTGTACTAATGGAATCTTACAAGTCTCTAGTGTTTGAAGGGTATCGAAAAGATGATCTGTACGTGGTAGATTTCTCAGCAGGACCACAGCTTGCCGTATGTCTTCTAGCAAAAGCTTCAGAATGCTGGCTCTGGCATCGGAGGCTTGGGCATGCTGGCATGAGGAACCTCCACACCCTGGCAAAGAAGAAGCATGTCATAGGCATCGAGGGCGTCAAGTTCAAGAAAGATCACTTATGCGGTGCCTGTGAAGCAGGGAAGATGACGAGGGCCAAACATCCCTCAAAGACAATCATGACCACTACTCGACCCTTCAAACTGCTTCACATGGATCTTTTCGGTACCACTCATTACTCAACTCTTACTACTATTGCTTGCCTCTATGGCTTCGTTATTGTTGATGATTATTCTAGATACACTTGGGTGCACATAATCCTTTACAAGACTGAAGTGCAGGATGTCTTCAGACGCTTCGCAAATCGAGCTATGAACAATTATGGCGCCAAGATAAAGCACATCAGAAGTGACAATGGCACTGAATTCAAGAACATTGGCCTTGATACATATCTTGATACCTTGGGCATCACACTTGAATTCTCAGCCTCGTACACGCCACAGCAGAATGGCGTCGTCGAACGCAAGAACAGAACACTCATTGAGATGGCCAGAACGATGCTAGATGAATACAAGACCCCAAAAAAATTCTGGCCTAAAATCATTGATACTGCATGCCATACAATCAATCGTGTTTATCTTCACAAGCTTCTGAACAAGACATCTTATGAGCTCCTTACTGGCAAGAAGCCAAATGTCAGTTACTTCAGAGTATTTGGCTCAAGGTGCTGGATCAAGGACCCACATCGCACCTCAAAGTTTGCACCAAAAGCACATGAGGGTTTTATGCTTGGATATGGAAAGGATTCACACTCCTATAGAGTCTTCAATCTCTTTCATTACAAAGTGGTTGAAACAGTGGATGTGCGGTTCGATGAGACCAATGGTTCACAAAGAGAGCAACTGCCAAATGTGCTAGATGAAGTTCCATCTAGTGAATCAATCAAGCTAATGGGAACTGGAGAAATTATACCTTCTGAAGCTCATCCTGAAGAGGAACTTATCATCTCAGCACCTGATCAACATGAAGACAATGCTCAGCCTGAAGACATTCCTTCTAACAACAACAATGATCAGCAAGAGCAAAATCCTTGCCCTGTACATCCTCGCGTTGCCAATCAAGTGCAGATTGAAAGAATAATTGATAGCATCAATGCACCCGGTCCACTCACCCGTTCAAGGGCAACTCAGCTAGCAAATTTCTATGGGCACTTGGCATTCATCTCAATAACAGAACCCAAGAAAGTTGAAGAAGCCTTCATGGAACCTGAATGGATTCAAGCTATGCAAGAAGAGCTTCAACAATTTGAGCTGAATAATGTATGGGAACTAGTTAAGCGTCCTGATCCACGGAAGCACAATATAATAGGCACCAAATGGATATACCGCAACAAGCAAGATGAGCATGGTCAAGTTGTCAGAAACAAAGCTCGTCTCGTTGCTCAAGGATATACTCAAGTGGAAGCCATTGACTTCGATGAAACATTTGCTCCTGTGGCTAGACTTGAAGCCATACGCATACTGCTGGCCTATGCAAATCATCATAACATACTTCTATATCAAATGGATGTGAAGAGTGCTTTTCTCAATGGCAAGATTGAAGAAGAAGTGTATGTTGCACAACCGCCTGGCTTTGAAGATCCAAAACATCCTGACATGGTATACAAGCTCAACAAGGCACTGTATGGCTTCAAACAAGCTCCTCGGGCCTGGTATGACACACTCAAATACTTCCTGAAGAGCAAAGGCTTCATACCTGGTTCCCTAGACCCCACTCTCATCATGAAGACATATGATGGTGAACTGTTTGTGTGCCAAATATATGTGGATGACATTATCTTCGGCTGCACCAATCAGAAGTACAGTGAAGAGTTTGGATATATGATGCAAGAGCAATATCAGATGTCCATGATGGGGGAGCTGAAGTTCTTCCTCGGTCTTCAAATACAACAACAACGCAATGGCATCTTCATATCCCAAGAGAAGTATCTCAAAGATTGCCTGAAGAAGTTCGGTATGCAAGACTGCAAAGGCTTCACAACACCAATGCTAGCCAAACATCATCTGGGTCCCGACGATAATGGTAAAGAGTTCGATCAAAAGGTATACCGCTCCATGATTGGTTCTTTACTTTATCTATGTGCATCTAGGCAGATATTATGCTTAGTGTTTGCATGTGTGCTCGATTTCAAGCGGCACCAAAGGAGTCGCATCACTTAGCTGTGAAGCGCATTCTTCGATATTTGGCTCACACCCCAACTCTAGGATTATGGTATCCAAAGGGCTTAGAGTTTGATCTGGTTGGATTCTCGGATGCTAATTGTGCTGGTGACAAAGTTGATCGCAAGTCTACATTAGGCACATGTCACTTTCTGCGACGATCACTTGTATGTTGGTCTTCAAAGAAGCAGAACTGTGTATCTCTCTCCATTGCTGAATCTGAATACATTGCTGCTGGATCTTGCTGCGCTCAGCTTCTGTGGATGAAGCAAACACTCAAGGACTATGGCATTCATCTGAAGCAAGTGCCACTTTACTGCGACAACGAAAGCGCCATCAAGATCGCCAACAACCCAGTTCAGCACTCGAAGACAAAGCACATTGAAATTCGTCATCACTTTCTCAAAGATTATGTTGTGAAGGAAGATATTGATATCATACACGTCAACACTGAAGAGCAATTGGCAGATATCTTCACCAAGCCCTTGGATAAGAAGAGATTTTGCAAGTTACGGTGTGAGCTAAATATCCTGGAATCCTCAAATATCCTGTGATCAGGCACACATCCTAACCCTAATGCATATTGATGACTTAGATGTGCAACACACGAAGTAAAGTATATCTTCAATAAA
The DNA here is from genome assembly GCF_018294505.1 of Triticum aestivum. NCBI lineage: Eukaryota > Viridiplantae > Streptophyta > Magnoliopsida > Poales > Poaceae > Triticum > Triticum aestivum. Next base: position 14,913,837 of record NC_057803.1, read on the forward strand.
TGAAGACATATATTCTAAGTGTGAATACATTAATGTGGAATTTGACTTCGGAGCACCACGATAATTATGCGCCGTGTCTGGGTCTAATACTTCCTATACGGTGGGTAACGCCACCACCAAAGGTTCTATTTTGAAGTGTTTCACTCATGGCGTTACCTTGCAATGTCTTCATATTTGGTTTGGCTTCGATCTCGACATACCTTCATGATTATCTTCACCATGTTGATTATATATATATATATATATATATATATATTAGTTTTCTGTCCTTACAGCATTCACTTATAGCTATGTCTTCATTGTTGAATCTTTTGAACTAAGTGAATGTGATCGGACCCTAACCTCTCTATGCTTTCTATCTCAAATTCTATCTCTCCAAATCATATGAATTCTATTGAAACTGTCGAATGTCTTCTCTGCATCCTTGTCAGCAGAATATACAGAGACAACCATTAAGTTCGTTTTCAATGCTCATTCCTCCACATGAAACCCGGAGAAGTAGGAACGACCACCTGACAATCAAGGCATGCGTGGGACGTGGAACAAACCCCAAAATTCCGCATAATGGCCACGTGTTCCTCAGATGCGAATCGCCAGGGGAACTTGTGTAATAGCGCAGTGCCGCCCATGTACCTATAATACACACTTCACAGCGGTCATTATCTCTTCTTCCACTCTCGCACGAACCCTAGCGCCACCGCTAGCCCTCGACGACACCAGCGACGAAGCGCTTCGCTGCCGCAACCTCTCCGATGCTGTCTTCACGCCGACCGTGGACATCATCCTCTCCTCCGTCGCTGTAGGTGTCCTCCGTAGCCAAGTTAGGGCACGGAAGATCGAACTGCTCGGCCTCATCTTCCACTTCATCTAGCACTTCTTAGTGTGGTAAATAAAACTTCCTTTTTACAGCACCGTTGATCCTATGGATTTGTCACTTTCTACCACAAGCAGTTTCTATTCACACAAGTTAGATCTCTCTCATACTACATCTCATAACATGCCTAGTATATTCACTTATGCTTTACAAAGTAGTTAGATTCCTCACTTGTACTGATCTGTGGATTTGTACAAATCTGGAACCAACTCCTTATCTATGAGTGAATGTCTGCGCACGATGAGGTTAATGTCTTCTAAACTGATTTATCTTCAAAATCTTCTGAGAATGCATATGACCTCTTCCCCTTCCCTCGCACCTTAATGCTGTCACAGGTACATGTCCGTGGGAGAATCCTTTGGTTCTCATAGTCTGCATTCATTTGCAGAATTCTTACAACATCACATTAATTCTCCCGAAGCCAATTCCTGTTGGTCCAGCAAGCGAAAACCTTTGAAGCCTTTGAACGTGTTAAAGCCTTTCAAGTTAAAGTTTATGGCTTCAGAGAAAGCAGCAAGGAAGGGTGGCAGAAAGCGTCGTGGAGAAACATCCAGAGATCTGCCAGATGAACTCTCAGAACTGTACAAGACAGATCCTGAAGAGGATTACAATCAGCGCAAGACCCGAATCCAATGGATTCGAAGATATTGGGCAGAACAATGGTTCAAATACCGATTTGTAACCCAAGAATATGCTGAGAAAAATGCCATCAAGAGACCGTGGGGAGACATCCTATACAAGAATCTTCTACCCAAGTCCAGAGATGAAGCCATTGCACAAGGCTTCTATCCTTGCATGGTCTGTGGACCACAGCCTGCTGACGCACACCCATCGTCACTACTATGGTGTCGTGACGACAATCTGTTCAAGCGCAACTTCCAGTTTGCCCAGAACTCAGCGAAGCAGAACAAGAAGACTTTGGGGGTAGACTTCAGCACCAAGGGCAGATGGCACACGACATGCAGAACCCAATGTCATCGGTCCTTTCTACAACCTTGAAGGCCTCATCACCCGCATCTTAGTTCAAGGGACTGCAGTGAATGTGCCTGCAGCTGATGATGAATCAGATGAAGCGCCTGCAGCGCCGAAGACAAAGAAGCTGAAGAAGCCTAAAGCTTCAAAGCCTGCCCCTTCACCAAAAATCTCACGGGCGAAGCCACTGGCAACTGCACCTCCTGAAGATAGTGTGCAGTCCGAAGACTTATCTCGCATCTCCAAGCCCCAGAAGGTCAAGATGCCTCTTCCTCACACCGAACAAGAGCTAACTGCTACTGCCATCCTGAATATAAGTCTCTGTAGAAATTTCACCATGAACCACATGCGGATGTATATAGATGCATTTTAAGTGTAGATTCATTCATTTTGTTCTGTATCTAGTGGAATCTCTACAAAGACTTATCTACTAGTAATAGCTAGCCCCGACTACTAGGAATTCTCTATCCTCTCCTTGAGGCACATCATCAAAATTGATGTAGCCGTTAGATGAAGTAAATCATTCCATAATAGCCGTCTGATCTAGACGTTGAGAGGCTCCGCACTAAGCCACATGCAAGCATGCAGAAATACCATGGCACATGCATGTGAGTGGGTTTTCAATCACATCAACATGTCTGCATGCAAGCATGCATTGGTAGCATGCATGTAAGTGAGCTTTTAAGTCCCATTAACATGTCAAAAAGAAAAATATAATCCCATTATGTAATAGGAGTTGGCTGATCTTTTTTCCTTACGTGGTGTAACATCCCAAATTTTAAATTTGGAATGTTATACATTAGATCATCAATGCATATCATATTTTATTTTGCATTTTGGTTGATCCTAGAAATTCTACGGAACTCAATGACCCACAGAGAGAGTTGGGGATTTCGTTATTTCCATATTTGAGTTTTCTCAAATTTTGAGAATAGGATCATTTGATTTTATTTATTTTATCATGAATTATTTCTATCACAAAAATATGAGAGAGGGAATAAAATGACTGTCCCAAAATAAAGAAATATTGAGGATTTAATAATAAAATCAAATAAGATTTTATTTCGGAGTTTTTCGGTGTTTTCTTTGAATTTAGGAAAAATGTGCGTTTTTAAAAATTGCATTTAGGTCCCAAATAAATGTTCACCTTGTGCGGCTTGATTTTAGAAGCCCGTGAAAATTTATTTCGGAATTTTTGGAGTCTGTTTAGTGTTTCTTTTTATTTTTCTTCCGAGAGGAATAATTTAAAAAAACGAACCGACCTAATGGGCCGTGTCCGACTAGGACTCCGGCCCGACTAGGGTATATAAGCCGGGGCAGCCCACCCGGGAGAAACCCTAGCCCAGCCACCCGACCCCGCCCCAGCCACCACCCGCGCCGCCGCAGCCGCCCGCCGCCGCAGCCGACTCCGCCCGCCGCCGCCGCCTGCAGGATTCCGCCGCCGAGGTTCGCCGCCACCTCGACTTCCGTGCCATCATTAAAAAAAAGATCGATTTTCGTCGGTTTTTTTAGATTCCGTTTTTTTAAATAGATCGGTTTTTCCGGTTTATTAAAATAGCGAGCATTCGTCCGTTCGTTCGTTCTAGCGAGCGTTCGTCATTTTTCTTTTTCTCGGATTAAATCCGCGATTTTTCTGATCGCGATTCCTGATCCGATTTTCGTTTTAGTCTAACTTTTCGCTCGTTTATCGAAATCAGGCGATTCAAGCGCCCAGAGTTTCGTCTCGAAACCCTCTATCCGTTTAACCAACTTAAACAAGATTTTGCTACTGTAAAATTTGCCCTAGATCCAGATTACTAGAACGAAGTTGTTTTCTTTCGCCGTTTGACTTTCGTTGCTTCGTTCGATTTGATTCTTTTGCCAAGTGGAGTTCTTAAGTTGAACGTTCTGGTTAGATCTCTTATTTGAGTTTTACCTGTGCATTAGATGAGTACTTATTGTATGCTTGTTTGTTTGTCTGCGATAGAATACTCGGAGTGCACCGCTTGTTACTTCGAATCTCTAGGTTTCGCGGATCATCAGCAAGGCAAGTAACACTTTGATCATACCTTTTCTACTACCCAGTTTTATTGCATTAGATCAATCCTCACACATTGCATGGTTAGGATCTAATTAAATTGTGGGATGGGAAGTAGATGAGGTAGAACCTATTACCTGTTATTATCAAACCTTTGGGAGTTACTTCTACGTCTGCTTGTTATGCCATGCTATGCTAGTAGACGTGGTTTGGGTGAGTGATATCCATGACAGATGTGAGATTGTTAATTAATGGTTTATCTAAGGTGGCAACTTAAACACACATCTTGGTGGATTGAGGCACCTGGGTATTCCAGGACTTGCCTGTTTTCTTTTGGACCGCCACCCAGGCTCAAAGGGATCATGAGACTATTCATACTAGAAACTTCCGTGTGCAGCCACAAGCTATTATGGGCTCTAGCATAGTTGACTAAGTTGTGCGAACTCTTACAGTGGTAGACTAGCAGATGTAGGGGATGTAGGTGGTACGGTCTACCCGATCATAAGGTGCAAGCGCTTTTGAAAGACTATGTCTCGGTCATCCGTCTTCTCAAACACCATGTAGTGCGAGAAACCAAACGGAGGCGATCGAGTCTTGTGGGGAAAAGTGCGCAAACCTCTGCAGAGTGTAATAAACTAATCATGATTAGCCGTGTCCCCGGTTATGGACATCTTGAGTATCTAGTACTTGGATTTTCATGTGAATCTCAACATGTTACTCTAAATTAATTTTGTTGGGTTATGTTTAATGATGATGCTTAATTGGGATTGAGAATGCTGTCATCCATTCTCAATGTTTAACCACTACCATGATAGTTAAATAAATTTATTCCTTTGAAGTAGGGAAAAATTGGCTTTACGCAAAACTGTAACCATAGAGCTTTCCACCAGCCAAATACGCATATAGTATAGCTATTTCATTCTATTACTCTCTATGTGTTACATTGCCAGCATATTCCATGTGCTGACCCATTTCGGGCTGCAACATTAATGTTGCAGACTTTTCAGATGATGATTAAGGAGTTTTAGGTCGTGGTTCTATACTCAGTGATGCCGTTGGAGTTGATGGACTCACTTTTCTTCCAAGCCTTCCGCTGTTATCGTTATTAGATGGCCTTAAGCCATATTTATTGTAATAAGTTCTCTTTTGAGACACTCGATGTAATAAGTGTGTGATTGCTACTCTGCTATAAATCCTCCAAGAACTGTGTGGTGTCAGCATTACTGATCCAGGGATGACACCGGAGCACAGAGATCAGACCGTTTGAGGTCTGGTCGCTACAGAGATGGTATCAGAGCACACGCTGACTGTAGGACACGACCACTAAGCAAAAGACCTAGATCACTATTCACTCTCTTCTCTTCTGACTTCTCATATTTTCTACTCTTTAGGATGGCGAATGCAAGGAACAACTTCACGCAACTGGATGAAGATACACCCTTTGGGCGACACTTGAAGGAAGTCACTAGATACCTGAACATAGGAGTACCAAGCTTCACGGGAACCTACAACGCCACTTTACCTAAAGAAGAGCGCTGGATGATTCAAGTTCAAGTTCCAGGAAGGACGTTCATGCCAGTCACTGAGCCCATAGAGTTTTCTTTTGATGCACCAACTTGGAGTCTAGGAAAGAGCATGGCAGCTCACATCGCCATGGGACGCATTGGAGAAGTCTACCACAAGGATCTCAAGGATACTATTTACAAGATTTGTGGGCATCGAGATGAGCACTGGGAGATGATCAGCACCAGGAAGGATAGGTTAATCACAGCTTTTATCCAGGAGTTAAATCAGCACATTCGACGATAGGAGAACCGGATGTGCGCCGGCATGATAGATCTGAAGAAGGCTAAGACAAGAATCAAGGAACTGGAGGAAGAACTAATGGCTACACATGAAGATTATGAAGAGGAAATTGAAGTATTGGTGGAGAAGAATGACGACCTGATCAAGAAGATTGGAATATTTATGGGAGGCCCTACGCCAGTAGATGAAGACGAAGAACCCAAGGAAATTAGCCTAGAAGACTACATCATCATCGACGGCACCGACTCGGAACCAGATAGTAGCAATGATGACTATGTTGATGAAGCTGGAGCAGATATCATGGAGTCTGCAACCGAAGAATATTTCCAGTAGACCACCCCATTAGTAGTAGTAGTCCACCATGTAAATATAGTAGTCCAAGCACTTTTGCGATAGTTAGATCGATTGTATGCCTTTGTTTGATTTATTGAAGTGAATTGTTTGCTTTTGCCTCATGTGCGTATGGGTAGTGTTTTCTCTTTAGACCCCCTCTATTCTTATATCTCATCTTTTCTAAACCCTCAGATGCCTCCGAGACGTGACCCCGGATTTGCCTTTCCACCAGAGCTCACCCAGTTGATCCAGCAGCAGAACACATTGATGCAGTTGCTAGTCCAGAATCAGAATCAAGGGAACAACAACAACAACCCACCACCACCACTTGTTGACCACTTAGCCCGTTTTCTTAGGCTGAATCCACCGGTGTTTTCCAGTAGCACCGAGCCGATAGTAGCAGATGATTGGCTCCGCAAGAAAGCTAGGGAGTTGACCACAGCAGGATGCACAGATGCGGAGAAGGTGAAGTTTGCCGCACATCAGCTAGAAGGACCCGCAGCATCATGGTGGGAGAATTTCACAGCCACTTTCCCAGTTGACACTGTCACATGGGACCAGTTTCAGCAGGCTTTTCGTACTGCCCATGTTTCAGCAGGAGCTATGGCCATGAAGAAGCGTGAGTTTCGCAACTTGCGCCAAGGAGGACGGACAGTTGGCCAGTATGTGGAGGAGTTTAGTAAGTTAGCACGTTATGCCCCAGATGACGTCGCTACGGATGCAGCTAAGCAGGAGAAGTTTCTGGAAGGACTAAATGATGAGTTGAGCTTGCAGTTGATGGTAGCAACCTTCAACAATTACCAGGAGTTGGTAGATCGTGCTCTTATGATTGAAGGAATGCAGCAGCAAATTGAGAATCGCAAGAGGAAGTATGGACAAGGGAAGTACAATTCAGGAGCTCAGCAGAAGCCACGTTTTACCCCTAGACCGGGAGGACATTTTCAGCATACCCATGGAGGAGGTAGCTCGCACAATCACAATGGCACCAAGAATGGTAATGGCAATGGAGGAAGCAACGGCCAGAACCGCACCAACCCATCAACCCCAGCCAAGAAGGACCTAAGCCAAGTCACTTGCTTTAAGTGTCAGAAGACCGGACATTATGCCAATGAATGTCCTGAAGGCCAAAATGGCAATGGAAGTTTCGGGAAGAAGCCGAACCCTTTCAACAGGGGATAGGTGAACCACGTTAGCGTGGAGGAGGTTGAAGCTCAGCCCGATGCAGTAATAGGTAAGTTTTTGGTTAAGTCAATTACTGCACTCGTTCTTTTTGATACTGGTGCATCGCATTCATACATCTCAAGGGGATTTGTGGATAAGTATAACCTACCAACCCAAGCCCTTAGGTCACCCATGTTAGTAACCTCGCCCGGAGCAGAGTATGTGGCTAATCTATGGTGTGATTGGTTACCATTAAGGATTGGTAACTATGTTTTTCCCTCAGACCTAATAGTATTGGAATCCCAAGGATTGGATGTGATATTAGGCATGGATTGGTTATCAAAGTATGAAGGGAATATAGAATGTGTTGGTAAGTCGATTTTGCTTACCACCCAGAAGGGAGAAGGATCAAGTATGTATCCCGGCATGTGCCAAAGAGGACTCAAGTAAATTGCTTAACAGGAGTTGTGCAGGAGGAAGTACCAGTGGTAAGGGATTTCCCTGATGTATTTCTAGAGGAGTTTCCAGGCATGCCACCGGATAGAGATATTGAGTTTTTGATTGAGCTATTGCCAGGCACAGGGCCAATATCAAAGAGACCATATAGGATGCCAGCAAAGGATTTGGTGGAAATTAAGAAGCAGATTAAGGAGTTACTGGATAAGGGACATATTCGCCCCAAGTTCTTCGCCTTGGGGATCGCCAGTACTACTAGTGGAGAAGAAGGATGGATCGTTAAGGATGGTTGTTGATTATCGAGGATTGAATGAAGTAATGATCAAGAACAAGTACCCACTACCAATGATCAACGATCTGTTTGATTGATTGCAAGGAGCTAAGGTATTATCCAAGATCGATCTGCGATCAGGATACCACCAGTTGAAGATTCGAGAACAGGATATTCCGAAGACAGCTTTTACCACCAGGTATGGGTTGTACGAGTATACCGTTATGTCATTTGGTCTGACTAACGCACCTGCATACTTTATGAACATGATGAACAAAGTGTTTATGGAGTTCTTGGATAAGTTCGTCGTAGTGTTCATTGATGATATCCTGGTTTACTCGAAGAATGAAGAGGAGCATAAGGAGCATTTGCGTTTGGTACTTGGAAAGCTCAGAGAACATCAATTATATGCCAAGTTCAGCAAATGTGAGTTTTGGTTGAAGGAAGTAGGATTCCTCGGACACGTTATATCTGGAGAAGGTATAGAAGTTGATCCCACTAAAGTTGATACCGTGACCAAGTGGGAAGCTCCAACAATAGTTGGAGAGATCCAGAGTTTTCTTGGACTCGCAGGATACTACCGGAGATTTATTGGAAATTTCTCAAAGATTGCGAAGCCTATGACTGAGTTGTTAAAGAACGATACCAAGTTCATATGGACAGGGGAATGTGAGGCTAGTTTCCAGGAGTTGAAGAAACGCTTAGTTACCTCACCAGTATTGATTTTGCCAGACCAGACCAAAGATTATGAGGTGTATTGCGATGCTTCATGTCGAGGACTTGGAGCAGTGCTTATGCAGGAAGGGAGAGTTGTTTCATATGCCTCAAGACAACTGAAACCTCATGAGTTGAATCATGCCACGCGTGACTTGGAATTAGCAGCCGTAGTGCATGCATTGAAAACATGGAGATATTTTCTCATTGGAAACCATTGTGAGGTGTACACGGATCATAAGAGTTTGAAGTACATTTTCACCCAGAAGGAGTTGAATCTCAGACAAAGGATATGGTTGGAGCTTATAAGGGATTATGACATGAAATTGCATTATCACCCCGGAAAGGCTAATGTAGTAGCTGACGCATTAAGCCGTAAGAGCCATGTCAATACATTAATGACGGGAGAAATACCAAGGGAGTTAGCAGAAAATCTTCGTGAACTATGTTTGGAAATAGTTCTGAGAGGCTATGTAGAAGCATTGGAGATTCAGTCAACCTTGATGGATAGAATCAGAGAAGCTCAAAAAGCTGACAAAGAGATTGCCGCTATAAAGGAGAAACTAAGCAAAGGAAAAGCTAAAGGATTTCGTGAGGATGAGCACGACACCCTATGGTTTGAAGACCGCGTTTACGTGCCCACTGACCCGGAGATCAGGAAGTTGATTTTGCAAGAGGCACACGATTCACCGTATTCAATTCACCCAGGAAATACCAAGATGTATTTGGATTTGAAGGATAATTTCTGGTGGACCAGAATGAAGAAGGATATTGCGGAGTACGTAGCAGTTTGTGATGTATGCCAGAAAGTAAAGGCAGAGCATCAGAAGCCAGCAGGATTGCTACAACCATTGCCGATACTCAAATGGAAGTGGGATAAGTTAGGTATGGATTTTATCACGGGATTGCCCAGGACTCATTCAGGCTATGACTCGATTTGGGTTGTAGTCGATCGATTGACGAAAGTAGCTCATTTCATCCCAGTAAAGACCACTTACACCAGTGCTAAGTTGGCAAAGATATACATGAACAGGATCGTATGTTTGCATGGAGTTCCAAGGAGTATCGTATCAGATAGAGGAACCCAGTTTACCTCAAATTTCTGGAAGCAGTTGCACGAAACTTTGGGTACCAGGCTAGAATTCAGTACAGCTTTTCATCCACAGACAGATAGACAGACCGAGAGAGTCAATCAGATTTTGGAGGATATGCTGAGAGCTTGTGCGCTAGATTATGGATCTAGTTGGGACGATAATTTGCCATATGCAGAGTTCTCTTACAACAACAGTTACCAAACCAGTTTAAAGATGGCCCCTTTCAAAGCTTTGTACGGAAGGAGGTGCAGGACACCATTATCGTGGGAAGAATATGGAGACCGCCAATTGTTTGGACCTGACTTGATTAAAGAGTCTGAACAGAAGGTGAAGTTGATTCGCGATAGGCTCAAGGTAGCCCAGTCCAGACAGAAAAGTTATGAAGATTCTAAACGTAAGGAGACAGTTTACGAAGTTGGAGATAGAGCTTATCTTCGAGTATCTCCACTTCGAGGAACAAAGCGTTTTGGAGTTAAAGGGAAGTTAGCGCCATGATTTGTAGGACCATATCGAGTTTTGGAACGTATGGGAGAAGTGGCCTACAAGTTGGGATTGCCCGAAGGATTGTCAGGAGTTCATGATGTGTTCCACGTTTCTCAGTTAAAGAAATGTCACGCGGAGATGGCTGACATACCGTTGAGAGATATAGTACCCTTAGAAACTATTCAGTTGGATAACGATTTGACCTACCAGGAGAAACCAATTAAGATTCTCGAGTTTGCCAGCCGAGTTACCCGCAGCAAGGTTATCAAGTTTTGCAAAGTTCAGTGGAGCCACCACACAGAGGATGAAGCCACCTGGGAGCGAGAGGAAGACATTCTCAAAGACCACCCTCACCTATTTTCTAGCCAACCCGAATCTCGAGGGCGAGATTCATCTTAAGGGGGTAGGTTTGTAACATCCCAAATTTTCAATTTGGAATATTATACATTAGATCATCAATGCATATCATATTTTATTTTGCATTTTGGTTGATCCTAGAAATTCTACGCAACTCAATGACCCACGGAGAGAGTTGGGGATTTCGTTCTTTTCATATTTGAGTTTTCTCAAATTTTGAGAATAGGATCATTTGATTTTATTTATTTTATCATCAATTATTTCTATCACAAAAATATGAGAGAGGGAATAAAATGACTTTCCCAAAATAAAGAAATATTGAGGATTTAATAATAAAAACAAATATGATTTCATTTCGGAGTTTTTCGGTGTTTTATTTGAATTTAGGAAAAATGTGCGTTTTTCAAAATTGCATTTAGGTCCCAAATAAATGTTCACCTTATGTGCCTTGATTTATAAGCCCGTGAAAATTTATTTCGGAATTTTTGGAGTCCGTTTAGTATTTCTTTTTATTTTTCTTCCGAGTGGAATAATTTAAAAAAACGAACCGACCTAACGGGCCTTGTCCGACTAGGACTCCAGCCCGACTAGGGTATATAAGCCGGGGCAGCCCACCCAGGGGAAACCCTAGCCCAGCCACCCGACCCCGCCCCGGCCGCCACCCG